>NW_017307274.1:66297-71107 GCF_000935625.1 Nanorana parkeri | reverse complement strand
CTCCGATCACCACTCTGCTCCGATCACCACTCTGCTCCGATCACCACTCTGCTCCGATCACCTCTCTTCTCCAATTACCTCTCTTCTCCAATCACCACTCTTCTCCAATCACCACTCTGCTCCTGTCGCCACTCTGCTCCAACCATCACTCTGTTTTGACCACCACTCCTCTCTGATCACTACTCTGCTCCAATCAACCACACTGCTCTGATCACCACTCTTTTCAGATCATCACTCTTCTCCAAGCACTATTCTGCTCCGATCATTACTTTGTGCTGATCACTTTGTGCTGATCACTAGTCTGCTCCAATCATCCCTCTGCTCCAATCATCTCACTGCTCCAATCATCCCTCTGCTCCAATCATCTCACTGCTCCAATCATCCCTCTGCTCCAATCATCCCTCTGCTCCAATCATCCCTCTGCTCCAATCATCCCTCTGCTCCAATCATCCCTCTGCTCTAATCACCACTCTGCTAAGATTATCAGTCTTCTCCGATCACCACTCTGCTCAGTAAAAGCCTTCATGTAAAGTCTGTGAAAATGGCACTTCTTCTGTGCCCCCCACAGCTCTCAATGGTTTCTCCTTTATAATTTATACTTCCTTATCAAAGCAAAAAGTAAAAGTAATAAGGTAGAAACCTAAATCCAATGACAAAATATCGCTGCTAACTCCTGCTCTAAAATTGCTTGAACCCAGAACAGGTACACTTTAAACAGAAAAATATACAAAAAAGACCTAGCACGTTTTTATATAAGTTTACTGGTTATTTTCTCTGCTTTTCCCCCTAGTAACCATTTGTGATCTTACTCTGTTCACAGCAGCGTGCACCTTGCGGACACTCAACCCCGTGCAGGAGCCATGCTGTAACATAAGTCACTCTACAACCAACAGCACCTTGTCCAGGATGAAGAGAATTGCAGAAAATGCAGTCTGCATGTATGGACCCCTATTCATGGCGGGCCCAGTTACTGCTGCAAACGCTGTGATCCCGCTGCTACTCCACCACTTGATTATCTATAACAATTTTGATTTCTACTCACTGTTCTGTACTGTATGATCCATCTTGAGATGTTTTCCTAACTGACTTCAGAACAAAATGCTTTAAACTTCCAGAAGTGCCAAGAACATTTCAGTTCCTACTCAAAAATGTTAATTGGTTTGTTATTTTTGGTCTTTTTCATACACCGTAACAAAACAACTCTGTATCTGACAGCTGTTTTGAACCGCGAATTCCACTCCGGCACAGCGGATAATCATAGGTTACCCACCTTCGTTCAGTTCGCTCCCCACAATTTTTGTTTTTTTTCTTCAATGATCTTTTTCCTTTGAAAGCCGGCCATTAATAATTTCTCACAGGACCTGCATGTAATACATACTGTTCAGTGCTGCGGGTCAGACCTGACTACAAGGAGGAGGTCGGCCAAAATTTCATGCTGCATATCTGTATGAATCACTGGAGATGTCCGCATTTCCTCTTGGAATAATTACAAAGCACATTCGTAAAACAATAAGTGGATCCTTCAACGTAGTCAGCACTCAGTTACACGTTCAAGTAAAGAAGATTTATATATTATTTATTTATAAGGCAATATGAATCAACCCGTGATTAAAGCCAGCGTGCTGATAACATTCTTCAAAGTTTGGATGCCTGAAGAAGAATCCAACTTTTTGGAACATTATTTTAAACTGGCGTCCAAAAAGGAAGCAACATGGGACTGGCAGGAGCGATAAGGACGTTATTGCATTATTATTATTATTATTTGAAATGAGAATAGAATATAAAACATTCGGCCTTATGACTGGAATTCCAAATTGTATCCTCCGGGAATAGAGATCGTCGATCAGTCTAGCTTTTTTTTTTTAAACTGAACTTGAGGCAAACAGTTGAATAGACAGATAAAATATATACACGTATTATTTTGACCGCTGAAAGATTTGTAATTCTGGTACCTCTGCTGGATGCAACCAAGTTGGTGACCTTACTTTCCTCCTATGCAAGTATGCAAAGCATTCTTGCCGTTGACTTGCCTCCAGGTTTTAGACTGGACAATAAAAGATCTAAACAAAGATAAGGTCAATAGGTTGTTTACTTTGCTCTCTCCTCCTCTTATCAAATGCTCATAGTGAGACTGGCAACACTGCAGCAATGCCTGTTTGGCTTAAAGTGTCACTCCACCCTCTCTTTGTCTTATCCCTGCTATGCAGGCCATTACAGGAAGCCTAAAATAACACAGGTAATTATACTAGCTGTATTTAATATGCATTTAATCATGTAATGATTTTAAGGAATACATAGTTAGACTGAAGGAGAGGGTCTTTTATACCTACATGGAATTCAGGTTTATGGGTTCCGTCCAGCCTGAAAATCGTGTATGGATATACAGTACATATAGGTATACAAATGGTCTGCCTGTGTGACTTCCATACTCAAGTGTGACTTCCATACTGTGTAGATCCTTTTTCTCGCTTGGAAACATTTCATCTTCAGTGTGTAATTTCACTAGTCAGTATTCTCCTTTAAAATATTTTAGCAGGCTAATTAATACCCTTATCATGCCATACAATGGCCTTTTAGAAAACGATCACACCTCTACTGCTGTCAATAGAAAGCATTATATAGAGTGAAATGGCAAGGGGGGTGGAGGTTGAACAGCACAACATGACTATTAGAGCTATGGGGAATTTGGACAGTTTGACTCATTTTATAGCTTTGATACTTTTTCCACAACAGTTTATATGGTATATTCCACAGATGGTGGTCAGACAAGCTGAACATGTTGCCCACTTTTGCTGGAAATGGTAGTAGCACAATCTGAACTGCTTTTAATGGTGGTTGGACAGCATCTATTGACTTTCAGATATAAATTATTCTATAGCAGTCCACAGACAACAGATGGGCATCCAAACTCCCTGTCGTGATTGTGCATTTTGCCCCACTTCTAGCTGTTCAAATATGTCATTCAGGGCTATTGCTGGCTGTCCCAAAGGCATTAGATTGTCTAATTATGAAGCTAAACAAAGGGATTGGAACGTAGACATCTAATGTGTTATGTCCGTTGAATGCCTATCTGTGTGCATTTGCCAGGGCAGAGACAAAGAATGTAAGTTGTAAGACTAATGGAAAGATATGCCTCAGCCAGATGCTTAATGACATCATCACATCACTGATGTGATGTGATGTGAGAATGCGTTCCTACATGCATGGTGGATTTATCACTGGTGGATGACATCCCTGACATAGAGTTATTTATTTATAGATTTTTTTTTACATTTTAAAATAAAATAATCTCATTTGAGCTACTGTCAATGATTAACAAATGTTGCTAGGATCAAAGTACCTTGAGAAGTATGCTGTGTTACACTAACAGTCGTGAACAGAGCACCATAAAAGTAATTCTCTTGCAGACAAAAAACACATCGGGTTATATTATCCCCTTTTATGAATTCCAATGAACTGCTAGACAAACAAACAAAACGATCATATCACACAACAAGGAAGGGAATCATGTGGCCACAGTGTGGCAGTGTGTGTGAGAGCCAAATGGGAAACTTGAAAGATAAACATTCCTGCGCACAATGTAATACAGCGTGAACAAAATGTAACATTCTCTAAGCATCATAGCACTGGCATGCTAAAAAATTACTGTGATTCAATTACATATTAGGATGAGAGAAAAGTGTCTGGGGTGCCGCTAGCAAAACATAAGTAACATAATAACATAGCTGGTAAGGTTGAATAAAGACAAGGGTCCATCCAGTTCAACCTATGTGTGTATGTGATTGTGTGTCTGAATCACAGGTTAGGGAATTCAAATAATTATTTGATTGGTTCCATAAGGTAACACAACACCTGATGTATGGAAGAGAGAGATAAACATTCTTGCTGTGTGTTGCAGGCGGTCAGCTTCCAGCTGTCATTTTATATTGGAAAAAATAAAAGCAGCTGATTGACTGCAGAGGACAGCAAGACATCTGAACTTGAAATTGTATGTAAAACCCCTTCGGCTGCTGTACAGGCTATTCACTATAGCCCGTACAGCAGCCCTTTGGTTCGACTGAACCGAAGAGCTACGGCGGCGGAAGAGAGCCGGAGGATCAGCCGAAGCTACGGATGGATCCTTCAGCTTCTTCGTGAATAACCCCCCAAAGCACAGCCTTGTAATTAGCAGCGGCGTTGTCAGCCTGCCATGTGTGATCATTCTGTTGGCTGTTGGGCTGCCTATCAGACTTTTTCAGAAATAGGCCTTTCACACTGCATGGGATGATCATGAGGCTGACCTGGCTCTTTCATTGTTTTTCCACCTGTTTAAGGCCCCATTCACACATGAACGTTGTGTTACTATAAAACCTAAGTGCTATAACGCTCAACAGGAGGAATCCCATTGTTTTCAATGGCCCTTGTTCACATCTGAGTGTTCTGTCTCTTGTAGCAAAAGGCCTGTAGCTTGAAAACGACATGAGCTTCTTTTGGGGCAGAGTTGAGTTATTCGGCTTCGATAGACTTCAAAGAAAATGCCTGGAAAATGTATGGATGATGTGTGTAAGGCTTGCCTAGCATCTAGCTTTCCAGTGGCTAAAAATAGTAATTAAATACAAGCTCCAGTCCGAAATGCATACAAAAGAGCCTGTACAAACGCTCAAAATAAGCCTGAAAAAAAACAACCAAAACAAGACCCTCAGCTCAAGTGTGAATGAGGCCTAAGAGCCCGTTCATGCCAGCAGCTGCTTTCTAATGCTGTGTTGGAGCAGTGCTGATGCACTGTAACCTCTTTCCCCCCCCCCCCCCCCCCCCGAACTAGTCGAAAATC
>NW_017307274.1:55151-66235 GCF_000935625.1 Nanorana parkeri | reverse complement strand
CCACCCCCCCCCCAAACTTTATTGAAATGTCATTAAGTTCTATTCACCTCAGTGTGTTGCGGTGAAAACAAGTACTGCATATAGTCCTTTTTTTCAGTGCACACTAGCACAGCGTGGTAGGGTAAAATTACTACATTGTAAACATGGTAATTTGTCCTTTCTATGCGTTAGGGCTGCGCTGAGCCAGGTTTCCCAGCGCATCTGTGGTGAACGGCCTTAACTCTTGCGACGTGCCTGCTAAAATAAGTGTTATTTAGAAACACGACTGTCTCCCTAAAAGCAATTAAAATGAATCCCCACTTCATATAATTGGTGCTGGGGTAAGAGGATGAAACAGCTATTGCTATGAAATCACACCACTTTAAACCACACCAATGTTTTGGGTTACACCTACCATCTGGTCTGGTGTGGTGTCCAAGGGTTCCAGAGGAAAACACTAGCAATGCTCCTGGCCCCTAGCACTGTTTGAGGCAGGGGGTATGTCACTTGTGCCCTTTATCTGGAAATTTCAGTTTTTTTACTGGGGTTCTGGCAGATACGTGCTGGTGGGTGCCTACTATGAAGTTTGGCACTTAGTGGTGGCAAGGAGATATACAACTTTGTTGTGAGAATTTACCACTAACACATCACATTCCAGCATTCCAAGATTTCAATATATCCACATTCCTCACTTAGTTTCAACATTGCATAAAGAGAAAGTGAACAAGCTAATAGTATGTGTATACATTATTCAAGGTTGCAGCTCTCCATATCTATATATATATATAATTTATTTTTATTTTTATTTATTTTCTCAATATATTCATATTTTTCATGACCCTTGGGAAAAAAGAACTCTTAAGCTGGACCAGCAATCTGTATTCTTCAGACTGTAAAGCAGTATCTGCCCTCCTTATATGAAACATCAGAACTGCAATGTCCCCAGCTAAAACCAGGCTCTTCCAGAAAACCTACAGCAGCACAGTCTTCACCCTGGTGCTTCAACCCAGGCAGTATCTTTTTTTACCTCTTTCTCTGCCTCCTTTAGGACAGCGGGACTTTAGGTCCTAGGCTTTGGCCTCTCTTTAGCACCCATATCTTCCCCTGAAAGCAGACCCAGGAGGTCAGAGAGCTCCTGGGTCTGATGACCCAGCAGAGCGAACACAGCTACACACAACTCCTCACCAGGCAAGGCCTGGGTGGAATGAAAGCTTCCAGAAGCTCACCCCAAATGTGTATATCCTGCCCCAGCATGCACTACTGGCAAAAAAAACTCCTAGTGGTTGGCCAGGGCAATGTAAATATTTATAACAATATTACTGTATCTTCAGGGACACTCCCAAATAGCAGGCAGAAGCAAATAATACAACTGAGCATAACAGAAACCTAATTAAAGCAAAACTATAATTCCCAGCTCAGGTTGACCACAGCCTAGCAGAATCACCAAGTTTAGACTAGGAACATCCCTACTTAGGGCAGGGTCCCTACATCCTATACTCAAACGCTATACAGATACCTAGAAATACCTATTATATTATAACTTATACAGTAATCAGTAATTTTGGCATATGGATTTATATAATTATTAATAAACGTTTATGCATACCACACCATGAGGAGGTTTCTCTTGTAATTATATAAATCCATAACGGACGGAACACTGCCGAAAGAGACATCTGAGATGTGGATCCTCTGATCTGATATCGCTGCATTATCACCTCAACTGTGGGGTGAGTGCATACCCGAAAGGGGGCAATTCGGAGACACTTAAAACACGTTGGTGTGGGAAGAATTTATAATTATTTTCGAAATATTTGCTTGAAGTCTTCATTGGATTCACTCAGAAGCACATCACTGACTGTTCACTTATAGGGACTGTTTTAAAGTTCAGACAAATTCACGGTTTTACATAATTTATTGGCAGATGTGCCATTCACGATTTGGGATATTTTCTAGGAATGCTTTTTTCAGTACCATGATGACACAAGAGTGATAAAATTTTTTTTTACTGTGGTTATTTAATTAGAGATTTTTTACTGTGGTTATTTAATTAGAGATTTTATCACCACCACTGTATTAAGGTTTGCATTATAAATACACGAAGTACTACTTATATTGTAATAATTACATATGTTTAGATAGGGATATTTATTTACTTTTACTTTAATTTTCACTTTTAGCGCTGCACATATCACACTTCATTCATTTCTAACCCTAGGGTTTATAGCGCAGCAGCTTTCATATCAGACTTACCCATAAGCGTGGATTTTACATTCTCTACTGTATAACTAGAAATCACAGGGCCCCATACAAAATGTTGCTAATGGGCCCTGTGATTTATACTTACGCCCCTGCATGGCTGCTTATAGTCTTGGTCAGTGACTCATGTGACAAGGTGACAACACGGGATACAATTGAGAGGCAGTTGTCACTCCACAACAGGCAGTCGACTGGTAATAGGTAGTGTTTTTTGGGGCTCCCTTAGAAGAATTCCCACCAGAATAAATACTGGCGCAATGCGGCTGTTTTACTGAAGCCAAATAGGCTGTTCACTTTGCAAGATAATTTGAATTTTTCAGGCGAAGCTTCCCTTAGCTTAGTGAATGGGGTGCCTGCTGACTTTCATCATCCAATCATGTGCATTTGAAATACTGTTGTTTTTTTAAATTGTTCTTGCACTCAATTGGGTATTCTTTGCGAAGTGAATTTTCCTTGCATTCACTAAGCTGAGTGAAAATTGCCTTGCAAAGTGAAGAGCCCATTTTCCTTCATTAAATCAACCCCAATGGCTCTGGTGAGGCCGACAAATGGGATATCCTTCAAACAAAGGGACCCAGAATTGAAGGTTCTCGTGTATAAAGTCCAATGAGACATTCCAAGAATCCTAAAACTTTTAATAATAGAAATGACAGCAAAAAGAACAACAACAAATGAGCTCTCTCTGCCACAGTCTGAACAATGACCTTCATGGCACGATCACAAGGTATTCTTCTAATAAAGAACTGCGGATTTATTAAATTGAAAACAACTTTTGAAATGACTTTAACATGTTAAGGCTTATTTGAGATTTTAGCGATTAGGCTTAGATCCACGTTAAGTTCCTGTTGGCAGACATTTCACCGAAATCAATGTGATGCTAATGAGATAACCGTTAACAAGCAGTTACATCCCTCTAAGTAGCAAAGAGATATAATGGACCTGTGTGGTCCTTGCCCAGCCATTCAACTAAATGACTTGCAGCATGTGGAACTAGGAATTCTTAGATTGTAAGCTCCTTACCATCTTGTCTTGATATGTATTGCCACTGTAATGTCCTCCTTACATTGTAAAGCGCTACGCAAACTCTTGGCTCTATATAAATCCTGTATAATTATAATAATAATCCCTGGTTTGTATTTAAGTGCATAGCAGTGAGCAAAAGGTTAATCGATAAAAAATAAAAAAAATAAAAATCTTTGCAAAGGGCAATAAAAGGATTTCAAAAGAAAGGCATTAATATAATCTGCTGTGAAGGTTGACGCAGGGAAGTCATCGTGTGCATATCTGAAATGCCAATACAACAACATAATGATTTTGCATACAATGGACAATCGGCCTGGCACTGCCAGGTAGGATGCCATAGGCCCAGATTGCTGAGATGCCAGACAGGTATTCTGAAGCTAAACACACTGAGAAAAGAAAAAACCTTCACTGAACAATGCCAAAAATGCCAAGGATGTCTCCGCATCACTGATTCCAAGACCATAAAATACCCCCCGAGAACAGTTTGTTCTGTGTATGAAATCAAGTCATCATAATAAAAATATGTTTGTTAATGAGCGACTCCAGGAAACTGCAAATGCCACATACGAAATCCTGCAACTGTGCTAAAGCTACAAGGTTCCGCCAGTTTATTTCAGCTTGGTCATGTAGTCATTAAAATAAATCAGAGTCATTTTATGTAGAACTAGTGTAAACTCTTGAATCTCTCTTGTCTCCTGTAATCCCGGGCACAGCAGCCATTAGGTGGGGAGAGAGCGGGACTGCTCGCAATCAATCAATTCGTCAATCAATCAGTCAATGCTCTATTGCTTTATAAGCTGGCCATACACCTATCAATTATTTTCGTTCAATCCGCAGGCTAACCGAAAAAAATGGAAAAGATTCCTCCATCAAGACAAACAGCGTGTCAATCGAGGAATCGCCGCTGTTTGCATTGTCCTGTCAGAATACTCGATCAGAACGAGCAGCTCATTGGTTGCCGGCTCAGATAATTTGAAAATTTTTCCAGCCGGCTCCTCCGATCAGCTGATCGAGGAATGCTGGCTGAAAGGGAGCGGACAGCCCCACATACTGTGCGAATTTCATCCGGTACATTAAAAACCGGCCAGCGTATGGGCACCGTAAAGGGCAGTCAGTGGAATGCTGTGAGCTTAGAACTTAAAGGGGGACAGAGGTTCTGGACCACATTGCATTTGTTCTTAACCCTTGCAGTGGCTCTACCCCTGCACTGTAAAGGCTAAGTGCTTGTTTTTGTCCAGGTTCAAACATAACAAAGTTAAATTCACCTGATCCTCGTAGCCGACTTGCTCTTAGACCGAAAAAACCTGTATCCCATCGCACTCCTGACCGGATGGAAGCCCAGGTAAAAGGGCAGGGCAGGTGCGGCAGTGACCTGTTTGCCTGAAGAAGGAACCATTCTGTTTCCGAAACGTTGCTGTAAAATGTTACACTATTTTTAGTCAATAAACAAGATTGACTTGGCATTGCATTGGAGTGCAAGTGACTTTGTGTTTGGACTTGCTCTTAGAGCGGTCCCTTCCAGCCTTGCTCCTACTCCGCTGCAGTGGTCTAAGGTCCTGTGAGTCATCACGTTCAATACAGTGTGGACATGAGGATGCAGAGGGACCTATCATAATTGGAGAGCAGAAGGAGACAGGCAGAAGGGACCGGTCTCAGAGCAAGCGGCTCAGAGGTTCAGTTGAGTATAACTTTGTTTTAACCTAGACAAAAATGAGCACTGCAAGGGCTAAGAATATTTTTCCTTGGAGTTCTGCTTAAAGACAGGTCCAGATCCCAAAAATGTATACCATATGAATAAAAGCTAACCGTTGTAAGCACCCCCAGCATTGTAATATGATTTGATCCAACCCCAGTAAATGCCACTTTTGCTGGACAGCTCTACCTATTACAGGAAATGGAAAAATAATAGATTTCCTGAGAGGATTAAGAGGTAATAAAACTAAGTTACTGGAGGGCTCAGAAAAACAAAAACTGCTGTGTTAGTGCTACTTACAGACTGCATCATATATGGCATACTTGATTTTGCCCATAATTACACTTTAATGTTGAAGTTTTATTTACTGATATTTTGCCTTCACTGGTTCCCCTCTCCCCACTCATCAACATACTGTTAAAATGTTTAAAAAAAACCTTAAAAGAAAACTATGGAGTAACCTTTTTTCCCCATAATTCTATTCAGGGTCATGGGAGGACATATACTAACCTCCTCCCGTGACCCAAAACTCAGTATATAGCGATCTATTGCCCGCGATATACTGAGAGCGCCGCAGCCGGGACGGATCCCGACAATACTGTCGAGATCCACCCAGCTGACTGATTGACAACGGGCTCTGCCTATCTAGAGGCAGAGCCAGCTGTGCCCGCCCCCTCCCCTGTCCGTTCCTCCAGTCAGCGCTGGAGGATCAGAGCGGGGAGGCGGGGGAGATGATCGGCAAGTCAGCGATCAGCGACATGTGTTCACTGACTTCCCGATTAATAGAGACGACCTGTGACAACTCCATTGTCACAGGTCGGCTTGAATTAAGGGGATGAGTGTTTTTCACTCACCCTATAATTCTCCTTTAACTTTTTCATTACAAAGCTTATTTAGACTCAGTAACTTCATAACTGGGTATATGTGCGGTTCTTTCCAATGCAGGCAGATCATGGCTGGTGGGAAGGGCCATCATGGTGCTGTCCATAGCTTCAGTACTCCTCTCTAGAGTCTATATTCCTGATGCAAGCAGCAGGCTGGCTCATGGCTGGAGTTATGCAAATATCAAAATGCCTTGATAGGTGGATGTCAGTCCTTAAGCTGAATTTGCATGCAGGCCGCTTAAGATAACACTTATGGACTGAACTGAAAACCAGCAAATAAAAAGGACTGGACAGGGACAATCAGGCTGTGTAAAAAAGAGCTAGATGGTGCTCGACATCCTCCAGCCAGGAAATGAGGTGGGCTCTCTATGACTTGCTGCAGCTTCTAATGCACATTGTGAGGCGCTCACAGTGTGCAGTGAAATCAGAGTAAGCAATTCCAATCCAGCAGAGAAGCCGATACAACTCTGCAAGACTGACTGCAAGGCTTAAGTTATGCTTTAAGTAAAGCGGTACTTCCTGAACAGTATTACCAGTTTACCAATTGGTTCCCTTTGTAGTCTGCAGTTGCTCTGTTAATAGCATTTTCTTCAAAGTGGCCACACAGTAAGGAAATCTCAGCTTCTCACTCATCCAAACAGAACGTGCTGCCCTTTGTAGCAAATATGGGAAAGTATTTAAATATTGCTGAAAGGATTACACTGAATATTGCCGTACCATTGAGAACGATGTTGACATGAAATATCGAAGCATTCATTGCAGAAAACTATTACATAACACGTGAGCTATTAAAAAAAAACTTTCCCATCCAAATCAAATAAAAGTCGAGCAACCAAAATGAGTCATAATTTGCTTTATAAACACAAAGAAAATACTTTGACATGGAAGCCTGATAATGCTTCAGTAACTAGATCAGTGAATTCTTTCTGTCTGACATCACATCCATTTCAATGAAAGGCTTCTTCCTTTACCCTTGTGTTCAGACCCTGTACACTGTCATATGGACCAAGATGGCTTTTGGAAAATTCCATATTACATTTAGATGTATTTTAAGCCCATTAGTTCAAATCCGTTAAATACATTCCAGGTGCAAAGCTTATTTTTTTTCCCTTAGAAAGCAGCCACAGCCTGAGTAGAAAAGTCTGTCCACTGCCAGCATGCTGCAGAAAAGGGCTCTTGCTCTTTATGTGGATGCACTGGCCTCTCTGCAGAGGTCTGATCTGCTCACTGTTGATTTACAGCTAGAGTTCTCCAATCAGCAGGGAGCTGGAACTCTACTTATTGCAGAGCTCTAGATCTAAATCAGCAGGGGGTTTGTAGGACCTCTGCAAAAAGACCAATGCTTACACAAAGAGAGCAATGGTCCATATATGCAGCATGATGGCAGTGGACAGGCTTTTTTACTCAGGCTGTGGCTGCTGCTTAAAGAATATGAACTGGGGGTTCATTGACATCATGTGCTGAAACCTTCAGATCTTGGCAAGGGTACAATTGTTTTCTATGTGTCCTGTTCACACCACAACTGTGAGCATAAAAACAGAACGCGCATAAAAATGCATGTGAACATACAGTATATCTATGCTATCTCACTTTTTATGCATCTTACAATGTAATTGACTCTTGCACACCTCTTTTGTTTTGCTGCCCCTGGAATGTGTCTAGCGGGCTTTAATAGATGGACACCTCTTCTGGCTGCAACTGTACATTACAGTCCTTTCATTGGTGATCAATGTGAGTAAAAATGTCCCTTAAATTGGTGGAACATGGGAGGATGAATGTTCCTTACATTGTCAGTGGGAAAAAAGATGCTCCTTATATCAGTAGGCATTGGAAGGAAAAATGCCCCTTACCTTGGTGGTCAGCGGGAGAAAGAATGCTCCTTAGATTGGTGGGTCATGAAAGGAAGAATGCCACGTACAATGTTGGTTATTAAAAGGAACAATGTCCATTCGGTTGGTGGGTCATGGAAGGAAAAATACCTCTTATATTTCTGGCCAATGGGATGAAGAATGCCTCTCGCATTGCTGGGCCATGGCTGGAATAATTCGCCCTTTACATTGGAGGCCAGCGTGAAGGAGAATGCCCCTACATTGGTGTTTAGTAAGAGGAAGAATAACCCTTACATTGATGGTCAGTGGACTTAAGAATGCCCCTTACACTGTTGGGAAAAGTAAAGTCCCTTACATTGGTGGCCAATGGTAGGGAGAATTTCTCTTAACTGGTGATTAGTGGGAAGAAGAATGTTCCTTACATTGGTAGCCAGTGGGAGGAAAAATGTCCCTTATACTGGTGGTAAGTGGGAGAAAAAAATATCCTTTGCATAGTTGGGCCAGTGGGAGAAAGAATAACGCTTACATTGGTGGCCATTGGGAGGAAGAATGTCCATTGTAAGTGTGGAGTAAGAGTGCCCCTGTAAGTGTGGAGTAAGAGTGCCCCTAACGGAGTGCCACTAACCATTGTAAGTGGGCGTAAGAGTGCCCCTGTAAGTGTGGAGTAAGAGTGCCCCTAACGGAGTGCCCCTAACCATTGTAAGTCGGAGTAAGAGTGCCCCAAACATTGGTGATCAGTAAAAAGATGGCACTGCATTGGGGTCCACCAGACAATCAGAAACACCACAGGAGAACCCTTTGGTCCTCCACCGAGTCAGTCCAATTCTGCTTCTGGCTCCCCTTGCAATTCCTTCCCTCTGCAATTCTCTACCCACAAATGTCCAAAGTGGGCCAGAGGGGCACAAAATAAGGAACAGAAATATCACAATCTGTTCATTGTGAGGCTTAATGCTTCCCTCTTTAACCCTGTTGCCCACAAGTGCTTACAATAGTAGTAAAAACCCTTGGTGTTAGGGTAACGGCCCTCCTCTAACATAGTCTGTGTTGTGTGTGATTGTGCTGTAGGTATTAAAGGGTAACTGCACCTTGGGTGTAGTTGCACCTATATCGTACCCTCTTCCCCCTAGCAGCCTGAAGCACAGTGTACCAACTCTCCACAGAAATAAAAAGAGACATCAAATTAAAATAAAACATGAAACTACAATATAAGTGTTTAACATTTGATGCAGTTACACTTTAAATTGTAAACTTAATTGGGGGAGGGGATGGGGGGGCAAATACACTAATGTCAAATGTTGAGTGTTCTTTGCAAAGTCCTGTTGGAAAAAATGCCAGAGTGGCAAAAATAAGATAAGTAAATGAAAGCATTGTTCATAAAAATATAGCACACAAAAATGTTAGTAATAACAAAAACAATGACAACAAAAGCAATATTAGTAATCATAAATATAATAATATGATTAAAAAAAGGTAAAATGCATAAAAACCAGATTAAGGTCTTATCATACATTCCGCAAGCAGAAAGCGTCGCACATATGTTACAGGAAGAAAACGGCTTTGATGCAGCAACCTTTCAGACAGCGACGCGCTCTTTAACGCCGCAGGAAGAAAATAACAGAGAAGCCCTATTCAGTGAAATTAGGAATGGGAGATCTAGGTTAAAAGAGCTATTTTCACAACAAGCCAGTGACTCATTTGCACCACTCATGTATTCGAGTAGCATATGCTAAGTTCCCCATCTGGTTTAACAATCTACATCACAAGACTGCACATTTCCTGTTACCCTGGGTAAGCTCATTTTAAGCCTAAGGGAAAATCTTACCATTTTTCTCCGATTATCTTTAAAAAAAAAAAGGGAAAAGAATAATGTGATTTTACCGGAGAAAAAAAAAGGGGGTAGACTATGCCGGGATCCCGCAAATTGACCAAAATAACGAAAAAGTTGTTTATTGAATCAGAGTTTAAAAGCCTGAAACCTAATTACGGTGAAACATACACTGCTAAAAAAAAAAAAAATCTTCCCTCCCCCCCCCCCCCCCCCCCAACCGATCTGGAAAGTGGAATTGTATCCGTTTCTGTCAGTTTAATATTATTATTATGGCTTTGTATTTACAACTGTTCTAAACGCTTATGTACAGCGCAGTATATCATATGCGGATCTAAGGATATACTCAGGAGTTCTTTGAACAAATAAAAAGCCGTAGAAGAAATAGTTATAAAGTTCAATGTGAGTTCTATTATCTTTCAATGGTCAATCCACCCCAAACTAATATATTTAAAAATGACATCAGTCTCCTAAGTTTTTTATTTTTCTCTAGTCTAGTCTTGGAGTTGGAAAAGTATCTGTACTTATACATGTACTGAGTATGGTACTTGGTATCTGAACATCCCTGCAAATTAGTAAACCAAACGTAGTAGTCCATCAGGGGAGTGAGGTTGGAGCAGTGACTACTTAACACACACAGGGACCATTGGGATCAAACGTAGCCACCCTCCAGAAGGAAGGACAGTGTCAGCACCAATTCAGAGATGATTTGAGGATCTACAGCCAAGTGATACACAAATAAGATACATTTTTGGTAATAGTTAAGGTACTTGAATGCATTTTTTAGATTTTACTCCTAAGTTTAGTGTCACTTTAAAAGTCAAATCAAAAGATACTTTAAAGTAAAAACAAAACAGCATCTCAAAATATTTCTCCACCACGCTTCCCCTTTAAATAAGCTCATACATAAAATATAAGTCTGCATTTTGCAAAAATCCCCAAGTTGAGCTTAACCCTGAATCCCTTCTTTGCAACGCTTTACGTTTAAACGACAAACACAATCTGTAGATTTATACCAGGAAGGAAATTCTTTTTTTTCCTCCCTTTCTCTCTCTTTTTTTTGCTGGTAAGAGCAAAAACCAGTCAAGTGAAAAATGCCAAAAAAGCTTAAAAATCCAGCCAAATATCCGAGGGCGGAGATGGCCTTTGACCCTTCTCTACTGGAACTGAACAGCGTTTGAACGTAGGACAGTAACAAAGAAATCCCAAGTAGATTTTTAAAATGCTGTATAATATGTGGAGTCGCAGTGTCTGCATCGGCTGGTTCCAGAAACACCCCAGCCATCAGGGCTCACCAATCAGATTAAGGAAGGGGCCCCAGTTCCTTGACATTCAATGACCCAATGTGGGCATATGTCCAAAGCATTGGGCAAGCCTTGACTGCGTACTCCTATGGTGTTTGGTGCAAAGTATATTTCTTTGTAATTGCATTGGCTTGGTTTTCTGTCACACGTTGTAAAATGTTTTGAAAAACTATTGATATGAAGGAACATTGAGAATGTTTAGAGAGAAGGGCTCGTGTTGACTTTTCCGTACAGAATGTATAGATTAAGGCCACATATTTATGTAAACTGTTGGCTGATAGCAGTACA
>NW_017307274.1:0-55126 GCF_000935625.1 Nanorana parkeri | reverse complement strand
GTTCAGACAACTTCCTGCTTTTAAAGTAGATCTAAACACTAACAAAATGGCATTTGGTTTTTCGAAAGCACCGTGCATCATTAACAAATACTGATACAATACTGTTTTTACCTTTTTTCCTCTTTTATTGCATCTAAGTGCTGCTTATCTCCTCCAGGCTTTTTACTGCACATGCATGCTCTGTAGCAGGTTCCTGATAGTGACAACACTGGACCATGGCTGGGCAATGTATGTTGTCACAGTGGCTTGTAGTCTCCATCAAAGAGGAGTGCGACAGTGTCATGTTATACATGCATTCACGGGTGGATTTACTCTTTCTGCTGCCCCAAGCCCAGTTTTCTCTATGCACACCCCTCCCCGCCAACCCCCCATCCATGGGGAATAGACACCAGATGGTGTGGGGCGGCAGGGTTAGTTTTCAGTTCACTTTGTTTTAAACTTTTTATAATTTAAAAAAATTAAAATGTATTTTTAAATTTGTATTTATCTTATTATTTTTTACTTTTTTATCACCTTTTTATTTTCTATTTTAATTGTATTTTTTTAACTTCTTTTTTATATAATTTATAATTTATCAATTTACATTTTGTTAATTTAATTTTTTTCACTTAACTTTATTGCTGTCACACAGGAGCTAACAAGCCCCTGTGTGATAGTATTTGGAGGTGACATGCTCTCATTATTGAAACCTGTCACCTCCAATACAGCAGTTTTAGTACAGCACTGTTCGGGCACTCCTGTGACAGCTGAGAGGGGAGCAGAGCGGAAAACGGACGTTCTTCGCTCTGCTCCCAGCTCTACATCCTGGAGAGAGGATCTCCAGCCGGCAGGGAGAGAGGTAGCTGGCGGGGGGCGATGGGGGAGGACAGACGAGCAGGCTGCATACAAGTGATCTCCGTGACATCGTCGAGATCACTTGTAAACAAATGAGCGGCTTCCCCGCTGTACATTTAGCCCTGCTTGCCCAAAGCAGAGCTAAATGTAGAAAACAACTACCCATCCTAGCCTGGGGGTAGGATGTATAAGGTTGGAGAAGCTGACTAGGCCTGAAGTCTGCAGAGGCTGGATGTGGACCCAGGAGGGGTCTGAAACTATATGTATAGTTACATACTTAGTCAGGATGAAAAAAGACACATGTCCATCGATTTCAACCTATAGAGATATGCAAATAAAAAAAGCCTAAACAGAATTTTATGCCCACAGTTACCCACTGTTGATCTGGGTAGGAGAACCAGAGGAACCCTTTGACTGCTGGAGGTGCCAGTAAGGCCAGAATGGCATGGGCCTCAGGAGCAAGTCTGGTGTATCTCCCAGGAAAGATCTCAAGCTGTAGTGAGCGAACACACAGGAAAAGGAAACTGAGGCTACAATTCGCAAATGCTCACCAAATGCTCACCAAAATTGGACATTAGAAGGTTTTGAAAAATGTTTTGGGGTCTGATGAGTCTCAATTTCTGCTGCAACATTTGGATTGTGCAGAATTTGGCATAAATAACCTGAAAGCATGGATCAATTCTGCGTTGTATCAATGGTTCAGGCTGTTGCTGGTGGTGTAATGGCATGGGGGATATTTTCTTGGCACATCATTTAAATGCCACAGCCTACCTGAGTATTGTTGCTGACCCTCTCCATCCCTTTATGACTATAGTGTTGCAATGTCACAAAGCTAAAATCACCTCAAACTATTTTTTTGAACATGATAATGAGACCACTGTATTCAAATGGCCTTCGCAGTCACCAGATCTCAAGCCAATAGAGCACCTTTGGGATGTAGTGGAACAGGAGATTTGTATCATGGATGTGCAGCTGACAAATTTGCAGAAATTGTGTGATGCTATCATGTCAGTATGGACCAAACTCTTTAAGGGATGTTTCCAGCGCCCTGTTGAATCTATGCCATGAAGAATTAACAAAGTTCTGAAGACAAAAGGGGGTCCAACCCAGTACTGTGACATAGACTTTCTATGAGTGGTTCTTTCAGAGACGCTTCATTTTCACAGTCTGATTGTCAGGGTTTAGTCTGCTTTGCGCTGTGTTTCAGTGGCAGGTACAACACAGCTAAACTTAGATGAGATTCCAGAATTCACAGGTGAAGGGAAAACTGGTTTTACTCCAATGCCTATATAAAAATGCTGAAATGTAAATAGAAGTGCAGGTATTTCTATGTTTATCAAATCACTGACTCATCTGGGGAGAAGGAATGCCAGTTTTCTCTCATTCACTAGGTCATAACATTTTGGACTTTGAAGACCTGGTAATGGATGTACCAAGATTACAATTGAAAAAAGCAATAAGTCTGGTGGCCACCCATATCACAATTTGATTGTACAATCTCTGTAAAATCTCTGTTACCAAGTATTTGGGTGAGTACTCGTACTCGCCAAAATGCTCCGATACCTACCTCCAATACCAGAACTTCCACAGTGCCGAGGGATCATGGAGTTGGCTGACTTTCCAATCAGGAAGCCAGGAGGCGGAAAAGCCGGCTTCGCTTGTAGCCAGGTAGCCTGGCTACCTAACCAATCAGGAAGCCAGGCGGCATGTAATGCCCTACCTCCCAGCTTCCTGATTGGTCAGGAAGCGATGCTGCCTAGCAACAGGTGTAGCCAGCTTCCTAGCCAATCGGGCTTCACTGCTAAGCAGCCTGGCTTCCTAACCAATCAGCAAGCCGGACGGCACGTAATGACCTGCCTCCTGGATTCTTGATTAGTCAGGAAGCCAGGTAGCCTCTGCAATCAGGAAGGCGGGTGACGGGTCATGATCCGCTGCCCGACTTCCTGATAAATCGGGGCACACGGCACCTGAATAGGTACTTGGTATCAGCGAGTACCGAAAAAAATATCGGTACTCATACTCTATATCGAAAAAACGGTATTGGGGCATCCCTAGTGTGAGAGCCTGTGTAAATAGTCGGTTCAATCTATATCCCATCTGGTAGACGCTCCCAGTTTTTGCTAAACCTAAAGGCGATTGTACAATCAGATTATAATGTGTTTAACACTTTTTTAACATTTAACGTGCACCTGTGCTCAGACTATGAACATGAAATGATTTACATATTCTTAACAAGCAGTAAAAGAGCTCTAAAACAAGCCATCCCCTCTCTAACTGCTTGTAATGTGGAATAATGAATTCTGTGGAATATATGTGTATATATATAGATAGATAGATAGATAGATAGATAGATAGATAGATAGATTACATTCCACCAGATTAAAGCGTGTAGCAATGTTAAGCATTTTGCCGAACGGCCTGTATGTAGTGTGTAATGTTACCTGTAAACTTTTCACGCAAGACAGACAGCTAAATGAGCCGACGCACAGCCAAGATGTCAAAACTTCCAAGGTGAAAAGTCTGTGAATGCCGAACTGCTATTAAGAGGGTCTAATGTCTGCGGTGACTGACAGGTCCTCTTGTCTAAGCTCTCCCAGAATGTTGTGTGCGTCCTGTATGTCTGCGGATGAATTCCCTCTTCTGCTTTTACTTGATTGTTATCAAAGTAGGAGATATACGGTAGATTTATTTTTTTCAGCGCTGTGTTTTCAACCTGCTTGTTTTCAGTGCTGGCAGTTTTTTTCCACATTGCGTTGCATATCATTTTTGGAATACCAAGCATTCCAGAAATTATGAAATAGTTTAGCACTGTGAAAATCAGATTGCAGCTTGTGGGAATGAGCCATTCTTGGTTTACTTTTCATAAGCTTTTTTTTATCTTTCTTTTTTTTAAGCTTTAGGATGCTACCCAACGTGTAACATATTTCTGTGATTTTTATCTGTAAATATAAGTGGAAAATATTTATCTGTGTTGCTAGATGGGAAAGAAGGACGTGCAGTCGATTTGCTTGCTGTTGTTCCTGGTTCAGCTCATATTCGATGTTTCCTGGGGCAGACGCGGCATGTGTCTGGGGCTGCACATTTCTTCTATTGCTCAGGCAGCAGTGGGTCCATTTTATTATTATTGATTAGTATTGTTCATGCACACATGTTAAACAATACTGTGACTATAGTCATATTAACAGTGACATTTTAAATCTAACACAACCTCAAGCACTGCCATAATAACAACCATCACTAGGGTAGGTCTTAAAGCAACAGTTTAATCTGCTCACAGTGTTTAGTGAAATCAGAATAAGCAATTTCAGTCCAGGAGAGGAACTGGTACAGTGGGTAATTGTGGGCGTAGCGTTCTGTTTAGGCTTTTCTTCTTTTTTTTTTTTTTCATGTTTCTATAGGTTGAACTTGATGGACATGTGTCTTTTTTTAACCTGACTAACTATGTAACTATGTAACTATGTAACTGTGTAACTGTGCAAGACTGAAGGGAAGGCTGCAGTTTAGCTTTAAACTTTGTTTGCACCAATCCTTCAAGGAAACTTATTATAACGGTAGGGCCACTTTAAGAAGTGGGTGAACCCAGAGCAAATATCTCATCAGGTGGGTTCCCCCCAGTTTTTAAATGACAGACCCCCACCATTTGCTCTGCATAAGTCCCACTGCCTGTCACAATGTTTCCATAAGCCAAGAACCTGCAGCGCTTCTGTGCATCCTCCACCCCGTGTCCTCCACCTCAATAAAAAGTTAGACCTCCAGGCATTCGCACTCAACTCCCATATTGGTAAGTTAATCCGGTGAAGGAATCACCTGCATCCCCGCCAATCAATTACAGGAGCGCACCCATGGATGATGATGTACCTACAAAACTGCAGTTACATGCTAAATATATTATCGCAAATTGTGCAAAAATCCTTCTGAAAAGTTTATTAGGCATTAAAATCTTCTTTAAACTTTATAAATAGGTTGCGGATCCCAGTGCTGTGATGTAAAAAATTCACACATTATTCAGTGTAACGCTTAAGGCCCACTTATAGGTAAGGCCTTGTTCACACCAAATGCAGAGCAGATCCGGTCAGTTTTCTGCACACGCAGTGCAGTGGGTTGTGCCGTGTTTTTGACGTGTTTTTGATGCGTTCCAGGCCGGTTTTTTAAGTTTAACATGGGCTTTCAGGCCCTTGCATGCGTTTTTGATGCGTTTTTGATGCGTTTTGATGCGTTCCAGAGCAGATCCAGAGCAGGTAAAATAGGGCTTGCCGCAGTTTTTTCACCTGCTCTGGATCTGGTCTGGATCTGCACGCTGCGATGTGAACTGGAGGTCAAAATACCATAGGAATACATTGGACGCAGTTTTGATCCGGTCTGCACCTGCTCTGGTCTGGATCTGCTCCGCGCTTGGTGTGAACAAGGCCTTAATCAAAAGCCTCCCCTTGCATTGGGGCTACCCCCACACTGCAAGGATTAAATGCTTGCTTATGTCTCCTAGACTGGAGTAAAGTAGATTTACTTAGCTAATCTCTACTCCCCCAGTGGTCAGTGCTCACCTTTTCTCACCCTTCATACCAGCTGTGAAATGTCCCTCAGCGTCCTCATAACTAATGCAGGTCTATAGAACCTGCATTGGCTGCAGAGGCGTATTTACCAAAAAATGCACCTTTGACATCCCGACCAGCTCCTGGCAAACAGTGACATCACCGTTTGCTAGGAGCTGGGCAGTACGCCAGCCAGAGCTCCGCCGGTTGCTCAGAGCAGGATGGGGAGATATGTAAGGGCCATACACATCTGCTCTTAGCAACCTGGGGCACTCTGGCCTGTGTCTTGCCCTGCTCCTGGCAACCAGTGACATCACTGGTTTCCAGGAGCTGGGCGGGATACCGGAGGCACAATTTTTGCTGGGGTTGGTCGGGTCGCCAGCCAGAGTGTCCGCCCATACACATCCCGCTCTGGTTGCTAAAAGCCAGACGTGGAGATGTTCATAGGGGAGGGGTGGGGGGGGAGAAAAAAATAATCTGTCTACTTGTGTCAGTGAACTTTTGCTGACCCACGGAATGGCATCCTCCCCATCAAGTGGCACCCAGAGCATGTGCCATATGTGCCATACCTTGGACATGCCACTGATTGTCAGCGGTCCTAAGACCGCCGGAGCCCATGGGAGAAGAGGCTGCGGGGACTAGTGAGAGCGGAGATCAGGCAAGTAAAACAGCTTTCCTCCAGTTCCTAGACAAAAAGGAGCACTTAACCCTTGCAGTGCAGGCATAGTTTTTTGGTTCGCTTGGAGATAGTCTTTAAAAATCACTCCATATTCAGTGTTCAAAATGGTAATTGGAGCAGCAAAGCTCTTTTCTATCCAATTCTATGTAGCGTGTAGGCGGAGTTTGAGAGGAAGGTGTCCACTGCACTGTTAATAGCGACAGGAAGCAGCAAATCAGGGACTACTGGGAGTGGTCTCTCATTATAAGACATGGGGGGCCCACCCAGCAGATATTTGCCCTGGGCCCAGCAGTGTTCCCGAAATGGGTAATGTTCAAAAAAAGTAATTATAAAACAATCCCTTGTCTACATTCCAGCCTATCTGTAACCTTTGGAACAAAGATAAGCCTACGAAAACCATGACTCAGTCTTCGTGTATGAAAAGTTACAGGAGATGTATAAATAACACCATACCTCTGTCTATTTTTTTACATTCCAGACAGGAATATCAACCCACACAGTCTTCATCTTGGTCACAGTCTGGTCAAACAAGCTCAAAAGATTTATGTTGTTCAAACAACCTGATACAGGTGCTTGGCGAAAGGTAAAGTAAATGCTTACTAGAGATTGTGTGGAATACATTTACTGTACACCGGGCTTCAGCTATGTAAGGGACTACAACTCCCAGGAGGCCCTGCCAACCACAATCTTTGTGGGAAGCAGATTGCGATTCTTTAAGTTGAACTCTGGGCACAAAAACGTTCATGTAAATATATTACTCAATAGACGCAAAGGATATAAATCCACTTTGTGTGCTCCAAATACCTTTGCAAACCTAGACATTACCTTTGAAAAGTAGCGGTGAGATCACCACTTCTGCAGAAAGCAGAGCTGTGGGAGGGACTCGGCAGGCCCCACCCACTACAGGCTGCCTGTAGAAAACTACAGGAGTGGGTGGAGACAAGACAAGTCGCCCTGCACATGGAGCAATAGCAGCAGTGACTGGTCTTTATTAGAGGAAGTTCCTGCACCTTTTTCTTTTTTACACACAATTCAATAATGTTTTTAAATACGAGCCTTGTAGGTACCTGAATTTGACCTGGAATCAGCCTCTTGCAGCGCCTATACAACAGGGCTGGAATGTGAGAGGAAGAAAGCAGCACAAGGAGCCAACCAGTTCATGTTCTGACAAGGAGCATGCTGATAGGAGAAAGTAGAGTGAGAGCGAGATGAGCTCATCACTCTGCTGCTTCTTATGGTCCAGTCACAGCCTGGGGGCGGGTGTATGGACTCGGAAGAAGTGGGTTAGATGATGCTGGACTGAGGTCATCTAATGGTGGAAAAAGTACTACAATGGGATACTAAATTGAAGCTGAACACTGCAGCCAAAGCTTGCTTTGTCATTTTGTCTTTTGATTGGTTATTCATTCATATCTTTTTATGTTAGGCTTTATTTCTACTGTAGAGATCATTAAACTTGAGGTTGGCTATACACAGTATAAGCTACAGTCATAGAATGCAGGCTTTGTGAGCACCCGCTTGGTGCTAGATAGGTTTACCCTACTGTTTATGTATAGTGCATGTTGTATGTTTCTCTAGGCATTAGCAATATGTACAAAGTTTAACAGCCATCTAATAATATATTCAGTTTCCAGGCTTCTGTGTATTCACAAAGGGATGACAGAATTCATTGACTCGGTGAGTCATTGTATAATGTCTGGGTGAATCAGAGGGTTACTTGCTCAGCAGAAACAAAATATCCCGCCAGGTAAGCAATATACATTGTATCCTTTCGAGCAAACTTTATAACAGATACTTATTGAATTATATGGCTGACCATCATTTCTATCAATCTGACTGCTAAAAAGGAGGGTCTGCCTATATTATCACCACCCCATCAGTCTCAGTATTATAACAAATCCTGCTCACCTTGTATCTTTTTACCAGTGCCTGAACATTTCAAATAATCTCTCCAAAGAGACCATTTTTAATAACATTAAATCGAATGTAAGTCCTAACAATGAACGGTGAAAGAATAGAAAATAGCATTGAAAGTGTTTTGTTATATCTGTTTAATAATGGCAAAAAATGATCTATTGATCCTGCCAGAAATGCAGTGAGCTCCTAACTTCTTGTGCTCTCTGTCTGTTTTATGTTATCCACCTAACAGTTAGCAGTGTTTACACCCCTTCTCAGTTCTCTCTCTGAATTACAAAACACTCCCACTCTATGTTATGGAGCTGAGGAAATGGGGAGATGTTCTGTGGCCCTAACACATTCCTTGTTCTAGGGTGATAACACTGCTCCTCCATAGTTGGTGACAGGGGCGGAACTACCGGCTGTGCAGCGGGTGCGGCTGCCCCAGGGCCCAAGACTAGGCCCAAGGCTGGGGGGGGAGGAGGACAGAGCCCAGCAGTGCCGGTCCAGCTGTGGAGGCTGGGGCCAAGCAGCACCGGTTCAGTGGGGAAGGAGGCTGGGGCCCAGTAGCGGCAGGTTAGAGGAGCTGCAATTGCATGGAAAGGGCCCCCGACCAGCCCACCAGAGACTCTGCAGAGCCCACCATAGAGAGTCTCAGATGGTCTGTACAGCATCTATAGTGGGCTCTGCAGGGTCACTCTGAGGTGGGCTGTGCGGGGTCCCTGGTATGTGGGTCTCAAGTGGGTCCAGAGTCCTATGCGTTTCTAAGTCCAGTGTGTTGCAAAGTCCTTAGTCCAATTCATATACTGTTCTGCATTGCTGTATAATGTATTGCTGGGATTTGTAGTCCCCCTACAGCCGGTGCCATTCTGCATTAGAGTGTAAGCTTCTCTGTACAGAAACTAATGTGACTGGCTTAGTGTTCTCTGTACAGCACTGCAGTATATGCCAGAGCTATATTAACGTATAATAATAGTGTGAGAATGTGGGGGGACATGAGAGTGTAATTGAACAAAATCGAATCTGATTGAGCACCAGGATAAGAGAAAATGTTCTTTGCCACCTAAGATTATGTTAACACTTTGTTGGAGAAGCTAACTATTGCTTGCTGTTCCTTAACCACTTGCTGACCGGGGTGTTAAACCCCCTTCCAGTCCAGGCCATTTTTCAGTATTTAGCGCTGATCATTGATGTGGTCTTTCCCATCTCCGGCACAAGTGGGTGCAAACCTTCTGCTTGGGTATGGGGCAGTATCATAAACAATTACCATGGATTCTTTTTTCTTCATAAAATACACTTACTATGTACATGCACATGCTCAAGCATTGGCTACAATCATTGCTCTAGACCAGCTTTCTGATAGTGACAACGATAGACTATACCTGCACAATGTGCTTTATCGTGGCTTCTTGTTGTCTTCATCAGGGCATATGAGAGGCAGGAGCACAACTGGGAGACTGTTGTTAACCCATAACACGTAGCACATTAACAAGGACCTTCATGGCAGGGTCACCCCATACAAGAAACAGACTACAGACTACAATCAACAAAAGCAGAAGTCGGAACCCACAAACTGCGCCCCCCGCCGGTAACGCCGCTGCACTCCTTACCTATTGGACCACAGAAGACGGACATCCCTCTTAAACAACGGATCGCAACTAAGAATCCCTGAAGAACCAGAACCAACCACCTTTACCCCTCGCCGATGACTTCGCTACACTCTTTACCTAATGGTAAGTTTCTACATTTGTTTTGAATTGCTCTACACAAAATCCTCATCTTCGTATATTATATATTTGTGTTTTCTGGGACAAATTGGATCAACCATCGAACACACAACTCGGATTCGGGAACTAAAACCGGCCCCTGCTTCCAGCCTTCGGTCCCCCAAAAAAACGCCCCGGTCTTCAGCTTGGTTTGAAGCGCTTCTCCCCTCCTTTCTCAGGTATTTGTGATGACAGCTGCAGATTTAAAGACATTAAAAACAACTTTTGAAATTACATCAACATTTTGGGCAAAATATGAACCCCCTCCCATCCCTCCCTTCACCCCCCTTCCTCTCTAGGTCCCTCACTAGAATAATTTCTGGGCGCAGGGGACTGCTAATCATTGGTCCATTGCAAGCTGGTCACTCACAGTCCCCTTTATGATGATGCTGATCCTCTTCTGGAATGTAAATAGACCCCGGCACTGGACAGCCAATAGGAAGTGTCCACATCATGAAGGCAGTGACATGGACACCCAAAGAAGGACCCATCTAGATGTAAACAAAGGAAGAGAGAAGACATGCTACAAGAGGATCACGTGGCATTTAGATTGGATTTTTTTTTAATTTGCAGCCAGTGATCAGTTAGATAGGAGTGGGAAGGGGGTAGTTTTATACTGGAGATAGGCTTAAAAGCTTATATGAGATTTTAGTAACTGGGTCGAGATCCACTTTTACAGAAAGGCTTGTGTAACAAATGTCTACTTTATATCAATCATTTACAACAGTGGGAGTCTAATTTATTATTCATGGCCATAGTTAGTGTAATTTCCCTTTAAAAATGGCTGAAGACTGACACTTTAACATTCCTAATTACGAGGTATTGTTCCTCCTGCTATGGCATGCTTGGTGGCCATCACATCAACTAGGGTTAGTGAAAAATGACTTGGTTAGAGAAATAATAGTTAAACTGCACACGACTCATTGAGAGGAGGGTCAAGCAGCGTACAAATTTAGGGTCATGAATTACAAGATAATTAGAAGAGGACTTAAAGGACAGTACCGTTTATTATTTGTCAAGGGACAATGTGTAATGCAGACAAAGGAAGGACAAGACACAAAGAACAAAGGCCCTTGGTATCCCCTAGCAACCAGTGACTGCCAAACATTTACTTCTGATTGGTAACTAGGGTAACAGCACACCATGATGTTGTTAAACAAGACCTTAAAGGACAATGGGCCAAGCTTAGTAAAACTCTGATTTTTATCATTCTTTAGGAAAAAAAAAAAGGTTAAAGTGTCCAAAGGATGTGTAAGTGTTTAACAAGCTTCTCTTGAATAATAGGAAATCCAGTCTTTAATGTGGTGAAAAAAAAATAATAATAATAGAATGCAGAAACTCCAATCAGTATACAAAAGCATGAATTAAAACCATTTTTCAAAGTTGGACTTTAACGAGACACGGCTTCATTGTTGTGTTCTAGTTTGCATTGTTGTATTGTTATATTGGACGGCCTAAAAATAAAAATGCTTTTAAAATGCTAAAGAGATTGTTAATCAAACTTTTAACAAGGCGTCCTCCTCTCCCCTACACGACCCGCCAAGGTTCCAAATGGATCTGTCTTTTTATGATGAAATGTCCTGTTACTTCCGAATCGTTTAACATCTTCCTTGAAGTGGCGATGGAAATAATAAAATATCATCTGAAGACCATTTTGTTTTATTGTTTCCTGTCTTTGCCAGATTGGGGGAAATGCGATGAATCTATCCAAGGCCTCGGAGCTTGTTAGAAAGGTTTATCTGGAGATGCAGGCTATTTGGAGGAGTACAGGAAAGACCGCTCGCTGCAATTGCTCTTGGGTGTCGTTGAGTGTGTTGTCACTGAAAGTTCATCAGCAGAGGTAAGCCTACAGTTCCTTCCTTCCTTCGTTTCACAATGTCACTCCCTTTTGAGCAGAGGTTCTGGAAAATCTATGTGGGGGTGGGATGCTCTGTTTTTAACGTAACACAATTACATTCTTGTTTTAGGCTAGGTTCACACCTAGGCGATTCAGATACGAACTGTTTTCGCACAGTTGTAGCGCATTTTTGAATGCACGACTGTACATTGTAAACTATGCGGTTGTTGCGCGTTTTTCAATGCATAGAGATATCTATATGACCCAAACCATGCGACAACCACCCGAAAAAGGTTCCTGCACCTTTTGGTTTGTCGTGTGACCGAAATCTCCTGTCGCGTGACAAACCGCAAGTGTGAGCAGCCTCTATTGACTTTAACGCGAACCTGTGTTTTGCGCGATATTCCACAACTCAAACCGTGCGATAAATCGCCTTGGTGTGCACCGGCCCTTAAAGGGGTTCCCCTCTTCATCTGTAGAATTTTTAAATCTTCTCTTGAAACCCTTAAAGTGGACCTAGCATTATAATTTTTTGTTCTCAATTTAGGTGCATCCATGCTATTTAATGTGTAAACATAACACTGCCAGGTATTTATTACATCCCTCAAAGATCACAGTAGTCCCTCTGAGGGCCCAGTCACACCATAGCAAGTGCGTCTCGGTGCAGTTCACACCCGGAACACACTGGATCGCATACATGAAGACAGGCCGCGTTCTGGGGCGGGAGGGGGCAATAGCACCGCAGACGCGCCCCCTGCCCACAGATCGATCGCCCGCACCAGGACACGAAGGTACAGGAATGGTCTCCATTCCATTGCAGTGCAATCTGAAAAAGTAGTGCATGCAGCATTTTTTCAGAACGCACTGCACTGGAACGGAGGGCATTCCTGTACCTTGCGTTTCAGTGCAGGCGATTACACTGTGGGCGGAGGGCGTGTCGGTGCCATTCATGTATGCGATCCAGTGCGTTCCGGGACACACTGGCTATGGTGTGACTGGGCCTTGACAAAGCCTTCATCAGCTTTTTAAACTAATGATTATTATTATTATTATAATAATACAGGATTTCTATAACGCCAACAGTCTGTGCAGCACTTTACAACATATGGGGAGACAGTACAATTACTATCGAATGCCATACAAAGGATTATTGGTTTGAGCTTGAAAGCACATGAAAAAATCTCAAGCTCAAGTGTGAACCCAAGCTAATACATTGCATACTTACCTCCCCCCCCCGAAGGCCCTCCCCCCTGAGGCCCTCTAGCCCCTTATTAATTTTGTTGCCCTTTCCTGGATCCCTTCCAATTCTAGGACATCCCTTCTTCAAACTGGGGACCAAAACTGAGCTGCATACTCAAGATGAGACCAAACCAATATTTTGTGACGGGGTAGGAACCTTAATTTTTCCCTTGAATAAATACGTTACAAGTATCTATGTGGTTGTATTATTGCAGTAGGGACATTATCCTGCCAATTGTAAGGACTAACATGGTTCTGCACACTCTCTAAACCATTGCATTATACAGCATGTCAGTGCTATAAAAATATGGAAGACATTTAGAGGTGCCAAACCTTGCAAGATACATGTGTTCATGCTGTCACTGACTATGAACAGTTTTCCTAAATGTAGGCATCATCTTTTCTTTCTTCAGTCCAAAACATTCCTCACTAATCATGATGTTAGCACCATCTTTTATAGGTTTAGAAAGGATCATTTCGAGAATCAAGATTTCAGATTCAAATAAGCAAATAGCAATTTCCTGTCCCTGTGACACCAATACAAGGAATGGGGGGAGCGGTTGTGATTGGGACTGGATGGCACTGGCAGCAATAAAAACATTGTCATAAGTTAAGCTATATCACTTCCCCACTTCACTAAAAATCTGTTTTTATATCCGTCTCGGTTTTGGAAAGTTTTCCCATCTTTTCCTTTCTGTACAGGAAATCTCCATAGGCAGGGGCAGACAACAATACAAACCTGGTTGTGTAAAGAAGAAAGTGCCAAAAAGCAGAACATATAAAGTCCAGATTAAGTTCTATTCAGACTCATAAAAAGTAAACATGTTTCAGGGGTCGCAATATGTCTGTGAAGGTTCTCAATCATCCATGTCATGGTATATCTGTGAAAATTGCGGGTTCACCCAAAAGACCCAACGCCAAAACACAAGATGAACAACATTGTGTATGCAGTTCAGTGCAGTCAGGAGTGCTCAGAATTGTATGTCGGGGAAACAAAACAGCAGCTACACCAGCGTATGGTACAGCATAGAAGAGCAAAACCATCTGGTCAGGATTCATGGCCAGTGTGATCCGCGCCCCCGCCCCATCTTGGGAGGGGGGCCCAAGATAAAATCTTGCACCAGGGCCCTTTGGTTATTAGGTCCGCCACTGTTCAGCAGTATACTTACATATAAAGGAAAAAGTCCCATTAAGGAAGCCAGGCGGCGTGTAATGACTCGCCACCTGGCTTCCTGATTAGCAGGGAAGCTGTCTCCATGCTCCCTCATCACCAGGTGAGGAGAAAGCATGGAGCCGGCTTTCTGGCCAATCAGGAAGCCCGGCGCAGTGTAATGACATGTTGCCCAGCTTCCTGATTGGTCAAGAAGCTGGCCAATTAGGCAGCGGGCAAAGTGTCATTACACGGCGCCCGGGTTCCTGATTGGCCGGGAAGCTGGCTCCATGCTCCCTCGTCACCAGGTGACATGTAATGACACGCTATCCGGCTTCCTGATTGGCCAGGAAGCCGGCTCCATGTTAACTCGTCAAAAGTGACTAGGGAGCATGGAGCTGACTTCCCGGCCAATCAGGAAGCTGTGCAGCGCGTAATGACTCGCTGCCCAGCTTCCTGATACCGGAAGCTCAAGTATTGGGCCAGGCATCGAGCATTTGGGCAAGTACGAGTAGTCACCCTCCGCATCAGCACCGATACCGATACCAGTATCGGTGCATCCTTAATTAAATGTATATATTTTTTAAATTCAAGCAGTGTAAGCACTTGATTTTGACTTGGAGTCAGCCTTTTGCTGCCCCTGTATAGCAGAGCTGGAGTGTGAGAGGAAGAAGCAGCACAATGAGCCAATTAGTTCATGTGCTGACATAAAGCATGCTGATAGAAAAGACCAGAGTGCAAAAGAGAATAGATCATCACTGTGTTGCTTCACTGTCCAGTAACAGACTGAGGTAGGTCCAGAAGGACCTGGGCTTAGAGGACATGGGTTAAATGATGCTGTAAATTAGACTAGTGACAGTTAAAAGTACTGCAGGGGAAACTCTGTAGACTGAAGCCTAATATTTCTGTGTTTTTTTTTGTTTTTAACTTTAAATGGTCTATTCATTTTAATTTTGTTATTTTTGGCATAAAGCAGAGATGGGCAAAGACTGGCCCTCCAGCTGTGGTGAAACTGCAAATCCCATGACGCATCTGTCTCTGGGAGTCATGCTGTGGCTGGGAGAATCTTGCAATGCTTCATGAGATTTGTGGTTCCATAATAGAGGACCAGAGTTTGCTAACCCCTGGCTTAAAGATTAAAAAGGATGCCCTAGAGCGTGCTCCTGAGAGGCCTCCTTGTTGTGTGCCTACCTGGCCTGGTGGAATATATAGAAAAGCATGCAGAGGAAATGTTGCAGATCTTTATATCCCTTCCCCCTAATTCTATGTAGCCATATAGTACAGCACCGGTGAGGTGGTTAACAAGAAATAGTTTCTATATACATGTGCACTCATTTGTTGGAACGGACTTGCCCTTTAACAGTCAAGAGATCCATTATTTGTTACAATGCACAATTTTAAATGCTTGAGTGAAAATTGATCACATGATCTCATGCTCATTCCAACTTGTTTATAGTATGCCTTGTAGGTCCCTTTTATAAAACATGATCACTCGAGAATTTACGCAATTGACATTGTAATGAATAATAAAATTCACAAATACATTTTCTTGAGGTTGATGGAATTTTAGCCCTGAAGGTCTTACAGTTCATTCTGGATGTTTGACAGGAAAAGACAAGTTATCCCTTTATAACTGAAGAGCCAGCCATACTAAAACCGCCTTTGTTTCCAGTGCACCTGGCGCTGCTGCAGGACTCTCAAACATGTTTGGTAACTCGCAAAGCAAAAGGCCTGCGTGTGAAGGCTTTGATAGAAGCTGCAAGTCTCCGACTCCTGCTCTGCCTACAGCAGTGGTGTTAATTGTCGTGAATTTGAACAGATTGAACATGGGAAGTTTTGTGATAGCAGGGAACATGTGACAAACTTTGCTCTGTGTCAGATTCCATTTAAAGGGAATTTCTACTTTATTTTGTGTTAACGTTGAAATTTTTTATTAACATGTTTATATGTTAATTTTTATGTGCTAAAGAAATAAAACTTATTTTTTTTCTACAGGCTGGTGAACCTGTAATTTAATTTTACATATGAAAGGTTCATATTTACTGTTCTGTCCCCGCTACACGTTTCCCCTGTGGCCTGTGTATAGCCTGACATGCAGCTAAACCTTCCTATTGTGCAATAAACCAGACGGAGTGAAATTTTGATGCTTTATTAACAAAACAGGGAGGGGGTGAAACTGGTGATAAAGAACATAGAGACATACACTCAGTATATAAAACATGTAAATATAGTCTTAGCTGACAAATATAGGAAGAAACAAGTCCATCCATAACAGTGATGCTGCCTGAAAGGGATTTGGGCTCTTACCTCCAGACACATGCTGCAGATGGCAGTGGATTTCTCTTTCTAAAATACAACCTGAACTCCCAAGATGCACTTGCTTCCTTCTCTTTGGGCAGAGGGATGTTGGAAGTTTTATGAAAGAAAAAACAGTCTAAGCTGCTATTATCAGAGACATTTTCTCTTCCGCTCCATCTAGTGGCTGCTTTTGATATTGTAGGTAGGTAAACCTAACTATTATTAACGTTTTACCATTTTTAGCCAAACACGTATTTAAAGAGACATGGTCACTTTGGCTATTCAGAGCAAAGTGACAGTGCGTCCTGATAGCCTGCCCTACGGCAAGGTATACCCACCAATTTGAAATCCGTTGAGACTCTCCGTTTGACAGCGACAGGGCTGAGAGCTTATCTGATTCCTCGGTCTGTCCATTCGGCCAGTGGTCCTCTGGAGCTCTGCCCACCAGCCACTGGGAAGCCATCTCACCCCTCCCATCCACCGTGCGAGGATCCCAATCTGGCTGGGAGGGCGGAGTTTATTCTGGCTGGGAGGGCGGAGTTAAATCTTTGCTCTTTGGGGTCTTACTGGGGCTCTGTGGGGTCTCACCAGCCTGGTTAAACCCCACAGAACCCTGGTGAGACCCCACAGGCCTGAGCGGGGCCTCATGTTTAGGTTTCGCCTAAGGCCTCGCAAACTCTAGAGCCGCCTCTGTTCAAGAGCTTCCGAATGCAATTCGAAAACTCAGATTCAGACTAATTCAGATGCATTAAACCGAAAAACACATCTGATTGGCCAGAAAAGTCACATGTCCGATTCAATTTAGTTTTTAAACGAAATTCGGAAATGGAAATTCGGATTCAGACACATTCGGATGCATTGGGATTCGGAAATTCGGATGTGTCCAAATGTCCGAATTTCCGAAAATTCATACGAATTTTGATTCAAAACGAATTGCACATGTCTAGTAAATCTGAAATACATGCTTAACCACAATCTTCCCATCCTGTACAAGTTTTTGCTTCCTTCCTTGTTGAACAGAAAGTGGAATTGTTGGACCACATCTGTCTTTCATAAATTCATGCTGGCTATCACTTATGATATTATTTTTTATCACATACTCTTGTATGAGGTCCCTTAGCAACCCCTAAAATATATTTTCTATAACAGATGGTAAATTATAGGCCTATAGTTCCTGGGTGAAGACCTTGATAGATTTAAAAATATAGATGACACATTTTCTTAATGCTAATGTGTTGGTAACAAGCCAAGCCAAGAGGCTCCAAAAATTAGAAACAATGGCTAGGTAATAATTGAGCTCAGCTCTTTGTAGACTCATGGGTGTAAGCCATCTAGTCCAGCTGCACTTTCACATTAATTGAATTGTAATGACGTTACACGTAACTATTTATGGTTATTGCAAAATAGATGATAATGAAATAGATGGTCGTAGAGGACACCGTTTTTGACTCCTTACACATCTCTTCGGCTACTAAGAACCCTTTTTTTTCAGGCGGATCTGATCTGAAACCCAAGTTCTGTCTATGGGCAGCTGAATCTAAATGGACATGTGTACGTTTATATACGATTACCCCCCAACTCAATCCAGGTCCAGAGAACCAGTCTGAACAGAGTTCCGTTTTGGCAGAGCTGATCGTGATGGATCAGGGGTAATCTGATGTAAATGGACACATGTTCGTTTACTTCCAACTCCCTGTAGACCAACATGGGTCTGGTAAGTTCAGTTTTTTCCTCCATCACCGGATAGAGCCAGATAGAGGAGAAACCCGGATGGACATGGATGTCACAACTTTGCCATGCATTTCTTACTGTTACGATCAGCAGGGGATCTGTGCATGGATTCCCTGCTGATCGGAACTGACAGGTGCCCATATGAAAAGGGCCTTAAAGAGTCATACAATTTCTAAGTTCCAAAACATATGGCAGCCCTAGATTAATGATTACCTTCTAGCAACCATTTATACAGAGTTGTTGAGCAATCTTCTCAGCTGCTCCAAGAGAAAAACACCCTCTTCCCATCTACCTACTGTCCTTCCATCTACCTACCGTACACTACTACTGAACCATTTCCCTTTTCTACTCTGGTCTAAAAAAATGAGGCCCACAGCTTGAGCTCTATGGCAACTCCTCCACTTTCCTCTCCTACAGGTCTGCTTTTAACAGTAGGACTGTCACCACATGATGTTGCCTTTGCAACACTTAAAATTGCAATTACTGGCATCGCTGTATGCTAGGATATATTATCTACAGCAGATTTTTTCAACATTCATTATTTTACTTTCCTGCAGACTTATTTCACAGCAGTTTTGGGGCTGTCAACAAGATGAATTCTACACCAACCAAATACCGCAGACAAAAATTGAAATGAGTTTTCACACCAATGAGAACAAAGCGCTATCCAAAGAACACAGAGACCAGTGTTCCTAGACTACTATTCTAGGAAGAGGTTCGTATAAACTTCACACCATGCAGTCGAATGTGCAACTTATGTAAAAATAAAAAGTCATTCTAAACTCAACAAGGTTTCGTGTTAATAATAAGCTTGATAAAAAAAGACGAGAAGACATACGGGAAGTCTGTGAGAAGAAACGGCACAAATAATTCTAGAAGACATATGGGAAGTCTGTGAGAAGAAACGGCACAAATAATTTTGGTAGAAGTACGGTAATGGCATAGATTACATTTAATCTCTAGGCGGATTTAGAGGGTTGTAACTAATTTACACCCTTCACTTTTAAAAATATTAATTTAATTGCCCCAAATTCTTACCACAATCCACATTTTCGTGACATGCTGGGTCCCAAGTCTTTTTTTCAGGTCTGTGGTGTGCGAAAGGTTGTTCTTTCAATACCCACATAGCTTGATGGTGACATGGAGGCTTCCCATTGGCTGTAAGAAAAGTCCATTGTTAGGGATCATTTAATCATGATGGCATTACGCTTGGGGTGACCGTTGGCAGACCCGAACTGCAGCAGTGGATTGATCCATTCAGGCATTAAATTCTTGTCTTGATGAGCCTTAGTGAAAAGTGTCTGTGAAGGTTCTCTTTCATTCAGGTCATGGTATATCTGTAAAATGGCCTTGACTTATTTTTTACAGATATACTTAGTGAACAGGAGCACTGACTACTGGGAGCTTGACATTTTAAAGGGTTTTCAGGTTTCTATGTATTTTGTGTAGATCTAGTTGTGGATTGATTGGTCGTGAGTGAAGGTTGGGTTGGTCAGGTGTACACACCTGAAGAGATTCCTGGCTACCGTCTCTAAGTTTGGAATTTGTCACAGCTTTATTAGTCTTGAGTACCCTCAAGTGTTGTTTTTTTGTTAAGTTTAATGCTTGACTGGCACTAATGGTAAGGGCAGGTGTTTAGGCTCTAGTTCATTATGGTTCAGGTGCTCATAGACACATGCTATAAATTCCAAAGCACAACTACCTTGGGCTAAGGGACTACTACTGTTGTAAGCCTTCCCAATGTGCACCCTGCCGTAAAGGCTAGTTATAGATTCATGCAGGTACCATGTTTTTTCTAGTTTGACTATTTTTGGTTGAAAGGACGCACTGGGGTCCCAGCGTGCATTTTTGGTTGCTGGGCCTCCAGTGCGTCCCTGCACCTTATTAGGAGGAGTTGGCTACCTCCTGGTACACCTGCATGCAATTTATCGACTGCATTAATATGCTCACACTTGGAGACTCGGATACATAGAGTTAGGACCACACCTTGCAGAGGTGCCTTGGCGCGGCGGTGTGGCTTCTACATATTTTTGGCCGAAAGTTTGTGCAACTAAAACCTCTGATTTTAACGCATACTGTTGACAGGCCTATTTGTTTGGTTGAAGGCTAGCTGGCAGGTGAGCTGGGGATTTTCAGTGTTTTTGTACTACTATAGCCCCAGGTCCCGTAAAAACCTCTCTGGAAGCCTGTGTCTCCTATCTATCCTCCATTTCAGTGCTGCAGCCTCTGTAGGACTCTTTGGCATGTAGGACTTCCTTGAATGTTTGATGCCTGTGATCCCGGCCATATGCTGTTCCTCATTTCTCAGGAGTTCCTTATTTTTCAGGTTATGTCTCAGAAGTGATGTAAGGGTCGAAGAAAGGAACCACAGAGTGCAGTGGGGGGACACATGCCTCAAACACTCCCACAAGTGTTGAATGCCAAAGAGTCTTATGGAGGCTGCAGCACAGAAACAGAGGACAATGTTCTTTTGTGATTACAATGGTTCTTCACTTGCAGCTAACTTCAGGATTTATTTTAAAGAAGACAGGGTCTCTTTAACTATTATGTCTGAGTGACATACTTCTTTTTTTATGTGTAAATGTTTTACATGTTGAGCATAATTTTGGAACTTTAACTTCTTGTAAAAAGGATTTTCCACCAGCGGCTAATGTAAAGAAAGTTGCACTTTGACAATTATTGCATACAGCATTTCTCTCTTCCTGTGCCATGTGTAGAATTCAACCCCTGATCGGCAGTGAAATTAACTAACCAATGTGCAGGGATATATACATGTTTGCATGAGGCAAGTGGTAAAATTGCAAAGGATCTAAGAAATCTTCTGGATGGTGACTGCAGGCACAAGGAGCCTCCAGGCTCCATAGCAACCCTTCAGCTGATATAGATATTGTTACTCCTTTAGTAATAAACTGAGTAAAAGCCGTCAACATTACAGTAACATCACAAAAGATGCTGCTATGTTCTCTATATAGCAACCAGTAAAGTCCTCCACGATCCAGGCATGTCTCTTAGAAGCCGGGTATGGGTGTGCATATTTTAGAACTTCCAGCCATTTCACAACAAGGAAAGTACATTACACAACCTTAGAATGATAATCAGCATGTTTCAAACAAGTCCAAAAAACCGAAGTAGTTTTATTAATCCAATATGCTCAACAACTCAGATCTCTGAGTTGTGAGATAAATTTATACTACCCCATACCACCCATCAATATTAAATTGGAAACATTTGTCCACGTTTTTTCTTTTCCTTTTCTTACCCCTGTTAATGTTTGTGAAGAGATAACTAATTTCAGCATCTTACGTTTCAGTTAGCTGAAGCAGCCTTGGCTCGGAGTTCCCTCAATGTTGGTGCCATCTTGTCTATCAAGCAAACTATTGAAGAATCTACAGAGGATTTTCTGACCTAAAGAGAAAAGAAATCATTTGAACGCAGCCTGGATGGAAGTCAGACTCTCCAATTCTCAGAAGCCTTTCATCTTTCGAACAATGTGTTGTTCTAAAATGTTTCACTTCCAAAATTAACTAATAGTCTGATAAGGATCTTGCAAAAAAAAACATGGCCAGCGAAAATGTTCTGTTAAATGTTAATAAACGTGTCATTTTCTAAAGGATTTTTTGTGTGTGGGATGACCCAACGATTACAAAATGGTTGTAATAATGAGCTAATCTCTAAGCATTGCTAATTTTGGAATGTTTAATCACGACATACCTTCAATGGCTGATATAAATGAGTAATTATCCTGTCTCTTGAGTGGTTTCTTTATGGTGCAAAATTGTTTTCGTGACTGGCTGTTGGTTTTAACAATTTGGGTTATTAAGACTTTTATTTCTTCTGCCTCCACATGTTTTTCTTTGTAATATTTTGAAAGGCCCACCCTGATGCATGGCAAAGGCCCAAAAACTAATAGTTTTGTGTTCATTAATAGAAGCACATTAATTACTTTTTGTTTGAGGTAAGATTTTGACACTAAGTGACAGCATTTAACGGAATTAAACAAGTATTTGGGACCTGATGCATAAAAGTGTCTAACTGTTGTCCACAACAGCCAATCAAACTCTTCCATGGTGCCCTTGAAGACTGGAATGGAGAACCCAGTTCATTGATATACAGTATTATGATGCATTAAAAGCAATGAGGCAGGGCTCCCAAACAGTCTATGCCCCCTTTGCTTGTATAAGTCCTGAAAGCCTGGGAGGCATGGCAGGCGGGTCATGGTGAAAGTATAAATGCCAGTGCCGAATGGAAACCAAGTGGGCTGGGTCATGCCAAGTAAGGTCGAGTAAAGTATCTCACTGAATGTGTTTGATGGATTTCGCTATGCTTTACATTCCATGCAAAATACATGGAAATGAGAAAACACACTGTTTTCATTAGGCCTTGTTACTACAAATGTCATAGCCTGACCCAACTGGCATTTAAAGTGTACCTGTGCTGACCTGACGCATCTTAAACTGGTCCACATGTGTATACGGCATCTATAATTTATTTCCATGGCGTCCCAGGCACACAAAACATAAAGTGCTCTATTATGCAAATTCCAAAAAAGAGAATTCCATCCGCCTGTGTGTCTTTATTAGCTGCTTAATATGACTGGCAGACTTTCTGTCCAGTAGGGAGGAATAGGCATTGGAGTTGCCTAGAACATGAGCATCTGAGCTTTGTTTGAATTTTGCATAACAGTTCCTTGGGTTCTGTACTCCTGGGGCTCCAGTGGTGCTCTCCATATAAACTGTTTATATCTGCCGGCCAGGTACCTGGAAGTACCTTTTATACAGCCTGGAACCAGTTTGAAGTAAAATAATTAAGTGTCATTTTTTTTAATGCAAGCAGTGTAAGTACACAAATTTGACCTGGTTTCAGCCTCTTTCAGTTATTGTACAGTAGAACTCAAAGACACTGAGGGAAAAGCAACACAAGGAGACTAATATGTCTTTTACAGAGCTAGGAGCATTCTGATAGAAGAAGAGAACAGAGAAACAGAGAGATTGCTTTTCCTGAGGGTGCTGATTCACCTTTCACTGTCCAGTCATAGGGTGGGGTAGAAAGTAGACCTGTAAGGGAAAGTGAAAATGGAGCAGAGAAAAATACAGTTTCCTCCCCTGCCAGGCAGGGCTGTGTAAATCTTTCACATTTAAAACAACTCTAATACGCTTTAAACGTAAGTAAGTCCTGCCTAAGAGTAGACATCACAAGATATCTACTGTTACCTAACCCATAATTTTGCTCTACTGTATCAGCTTGTAGTATCTGCTCAGAAGAATGGTTCTTACAGGGCCTGAGGCAGCCTGAGGTGGGTCATATGAAGTGGGGGGCACACCTGCTGCCCCTTTTCTGGCTCTTAGCAACTTGTGATGCTCTGGTCAGCATCCTGGGCAGTTCACTGACATCACTGGCTGGCATCCCAGTCTGCTTCTGGAAACCAGTGACATCAGTGAGCAGCGCAGGACGCCGGACAGAGGTAACGTGCCCCCTACCCCGGTAAGGTAACATGCACCACAAACACCCTAGCCCACACTTAACCACTCTCCCTCTTGGGTAACGTGCGCCACCAACACACCCACCTGATACCCACCACTCCTCCCCTGGTAACGTGCACCACCAGCACCCCACCCCCCTGGCCTCAGGCAGTGAAAATTTTAGGGGTTTTTACATTCAAAAGTGTAAGGTAAGTAAGGTTAACTTTAAAGGGTTTCAAGCTGTCACAGATTTGCTTTAAGGAGAAACCAAATTATTTTGTGCCAATTTTATTTCAGTTGCTTTTTTAAGTGTATACGTTATTAACTGTTGTTATATACCATTATGACAAATGATTCCCAGAGCACCAAAGGTAATCAAAATGGTCAGCACAGCAGAGCTGCTTGCTTTGAGCCAGACTTTTATAATTGAAAAAGGAAAATTAGATGCTTTGAAATGTGAAATGGGAGCCTAAAGCTGTAACTGCTGGCTCAAAAGCAGAATGCAAAATGTTGATATGCAATTTTTTTTTAAATTAACCTGACAACATTTTAAGTCCCGGGCTCAAAGAAATGCTCAAATTCAGATATTTATATAAGTTGCCTTCAAACTACATTTAATGTAAAGTCTTTGGGCAGACTGCAGGCTACTCTGTACAATTTGAAAGTGAAAGCGGAGAGGGGCACAGTGGGGACAGACTAATTTTCCTCTTATTAACATAGAATTCAGATTTTTCACCCTTTGTTGGGACAAATAGTGTTCAAATCTAGTTTTCAATCGCTAATGAGATCTGCCAGCATAGACAAAATTAATTATGGTACATACAACTCTCCAGCCCCCTCCTTAGCATTACATAGTTAGGGAAAACATTACGTAAACGTGCATCCTTTTAGGCATATAGTTTGCCTGTAAACCAATGGGGGATAACAAGCATACCTAAAAGTATGTTAAAACTGGGGTACTTAGTACCCCAACCTGCCGCACTTCTTCAAAATCCTAAATGATTAAAGCCTAATTTTAGCTTCGGGTTTCCTACTTGTTAGGAAGTGAGGCTGCATATATGAAATTCAGAACATGTTTACTAAATGTTCTGTATGTGCTTTGTACTATTAAAGCTGACCTGTGATGGCAGCACACTGGAGAGTCATACCACTACTCTTACACAGCACAGTGTCCCCGGTCTACAGCGGTCCAACACTCCCCCTGCACAGGGACCTCCAATCAACAACACTGCTCAGGGAGCATGAGCATTGCTGCGCTGCGTTGCGCTGCGCATAAGGAATGTCAGGTTCTTGGTGGTCCAGACTAATGCACTCTGTGTGGGAGCAGCTGTACAGCACTCCAATGTGCTGCCCACACAGAGCAGCTCTTACATTGTGAAGAACATACACATTGTAAAAAAACTAAATTCTTTACTGATTGCATAACAAGTAAAAAAAAAACCTAAAAAAACCCCGCACTTTTCTATTGGGCTTTAAAGCTAATTCTAAAAAATGCCCAACTTAAATGTCAAGGCTTCACTGTTCCTTGTCATCTAATTAGCCACCAAAGAAACTCAGATTACATTATTTTTCAAGCGCAGATTATTAATAACATGTAAATGAAATCCTAATTCGTTTTATGCATGAGACCGATTTGTTGAGCCTGTACTCAATTCTCTGACATATGGTTGTATTTACCGGGTCAGGGTGTTAAAATGGCTACACAATAAAAGCCATAAGTTAGGATATCGCTATTGACAGTCACAATTTCCTGTATCTTGTGTTCCAGATGGGTGATGTTGTATTCCTCCGGGACTACGTCTCTATAACATGGAACGACTCAATGATGAAGTATTACGAAAAAAAACATTTTTGGCCGAAGTGCTTGGCACGGTATCACCCATGGGCCCGTGACAGGCCCTGTTCTCAATTAACAATTGTTTATCAAACATAATTTTGGGCCAAGAAAGAATTATACCATTCTCAAGGTAAGTGTCATATTTGATATTTTAATGACCATGTCAAAGTTGAAATTACTTTTGTGAAGTTATTTATTTGGCTTCTGAACTTTTGGCTTGAGAATTTGAAACTGTAACAGCACTCCTGGGATGATTATGCAGGAGTGCACACTAAAAGCACTGTTTAGGTTTGTGTTGCTCTGCAAGCGTAGCATGAAAAATATTCTGTAATTATTTTTTTATTTTTTTCTATCAAGGTTAATGAAAAACTAATATATTTGTGTAGCACTTGAAGTCAGGAGCATCTTACATTGTGCATGGACAGTTTGAGCATTCCCAGGTTTAGTACTCGGGCTGGGGCATATCAAATGATACCCCATAAAGATCTTTTCCCTGTACTGGAAACATGGCTGTCCATAGCCCTGGACCCCTGGCTGAACAGTAGACTTTAAACAAAGCATCTTGGAAGTCCAACAATAACTCAGCAGTGTTCATGGGCTGCCTGAAGTATATTGCATATTGATCTCATCGAGCTTGGTTTGTTTTGATTGTAACAGTTCTTTACTGTTTGTTTTAAAGTTAATGATATCTAAAAAGAAAAAGGAAGAACCATCATTGTTGATTTTTTAAAATTTACAGAATACTTACTTTACAATTATATTTATACTATATCCTTAAGCTTTGATTACAGCATGCATTCACCGCAGCATTGTTTTAATAAGCTTGTGCAAGGTCGCAAGATTTATTTACAGTTGCTTTAATTTTTCAAGAAGATGTTGTAGTGATGATGGGAGAGTCAGACCACTGCGTAAAGTCTTCTCCAGCACATCCCAAAGATTCTCAATGGGGTTTAGCTCAGGACTGTGTGGTGGCCAATTCATGTGTGAAAATGATGTCCAATGCTCCCTGAACCACTCTTTCATAATTTGAGCCTGATGAACCTTGGCATTGTTATCGTGAAATATGCATTGCCATCAGTGGAGAAAAAATCGAGTGATAGTAAAACCTGGTCATTCAGGTAGACAGCTGATCTAATTTTTTGGGCACATAACATTGCTGAACCTGATCTACTGAAGCAAACCCAGATCATAACACTCGTCCAATGGAAGGCTCTTACTTATTTGCTTAGCAAAAGCCAGGTGGTGATTTTTTTTTTTGGTGCCCCCTCCAAAGACCCTCACCCTTTAAAGGAGAACTATGGGGTTAAGGCTTTTCCCCATAGTTCTCCTTAGGGTAACGGGAGGACACAAACTAGCATCCTCCCGTCACCCTAGCCTCAGTATACCGCGAGCTGTAGCTCGCGGTATACTGAGACGCCGCAGTATACCGCAAGCTGCTGCTCGTGGTATATTGAGATGCCGCAGCTGAAGCAGATCCCGACAATTATGCCGGGATCCGCCCAGCTGCGTGACTGACAGCTGGCTCTGACTATCTAGAGGCAGAGCCATCTGTACCCGCCCCCTCCCCCGTCTGTTCCACCAGTCAGCGCTGGCGGATCGGAGCGGGGAGGGGGGAATCCAGCCCCTTCCCTGTCACGGCAGAGAGCTGTGACGGGATAGAGAGGTGAGCGAACGCCGGTATGTGTTCGCTCACCTCCCGATCTACTGAGCCGACCTGTGACAGTCTCATTGTCACAGGTCGGCTAGAACTATGAGGTGAGTGAAAAGCACTCACCTCATAGTTCTCCTTTAACCTGATCTGACCTACTGAAGCAACCCTGCATAACACTGTCATAAATCCAGGCGGTGACTTTTATTGGCGAGGCAGTGTATATATATTTATACCTAGTAGCAGTAAATGCTGGTCTTGCTTTGTAATGTTCCTCAACTCATCTGGAGTTTTTCTGTACACTGTAATTCAGGTAAAAAAGCTCTGATATTTAGCACTAGATATAAAGCTGTGAGCCCTCTGAAGTTCCTATGCAACTGCCAACTTTCTGAAAGGAAACATAGGCACACTGACCTCCCATGTGGACCTAGATACAGGTTGCGGAGGCACTGAGCACTACTTTGTGGGATGAAGGAAGGGTTGTGTCTATCCTTCCTATACCCAGATTAGATTTTTTTTCAGGGCTTCTACCTGTAACTGTAGATGCATGATCTTCCACCTAATGTTGCTTTTCTCTTTAAAAGCAAGCTTAGTTGAAAGATTTATTATGGCACATGTCTATTTCAGGTGCTGTTGTTAAATACCAATAGATGGGATGATGATAGCCTCATTTGGCAAAATATGGTTGAACATTATATGGCCAAAAGTATGTGGACACCCTCCTAATTATTGACTTCAGGTGTTTCCAGTGCAGAAACTATTAATGTTATTAATGTTACAGCAAACAAAGACATTTTAGACAATAGTGCACTTTCAGCCTGTTGGTACCATTTCGGAGGACGTTTTCTGTTCTTGCATGACTGTGCCCCTCTGTACAAAGCCAGCTACATAAAGTCATGGTTTGATGAGTTTGGTGTGGAGGAACATGAGTGGCCTTCACAGAGCCCTGACCTGTGAGCCAGGTCTTCTCACCATTTGTGAGCCAGGTCCTCTCACCAGCATCAGTAGCTGACGACTTTACAAATACACTTTTAGTTGAATGAGAACAAATTGCCCCTGACACACTTCAAAATCTTGTGGAACCAATTCCCAGAGGGATTGATGCTGTTATATTTGCAAAGTAGGGGAAGGGAGCAACCCTATATTAAATACACATGGTTTTGGAATGTGCAACAAGCTCATATAGGTGTAATGGTCAGGTGTCCACATACTTTTGCAAATATAATATATCAAGAAATAGTTGTAGGCCTTGAGGTGTTCTGCAACCTCTGAAAATGCCCCCTTTACAGGCCACAAGGAAGAAATAATTAGCAGGCTCAATTTTCCTGTCTAGCCACTGAAGATGTCTTCTCAGTGCATAAACGTGCTCTCAGCCAATATGAATGCCCATTTTTTAATGCCATCAGAAAAAAAAAATGTATTTATTTGCATCTTCCAACCGCCATCTACTGTCTGGGGCCACCTTAAGCAAAATAATGCATACGCTTTCAGTGCCTAGGGAAGGAGGTCAGCCCGATGCTGCAAACAGTTAAATCATATTTGGCAACATGTCTGACTTGGAGCCTGTTTCTTGATGAGAAATCCAGAAAACAGTATCGTTTGTAATGTGAGTGCCCCACACTTAATCTAGCGCTGTTTGTTTTTACAGTGAATAACAACGCCTTAAAAAAAAACCATGTATAGGAATGTCAGTTTCTCCTCCGCTCCTTTGACATCGCTTACCAATGTTGTTTCTATTTATCCCTTTTTTTTAATGCTTTCAATAAACAAAGAATTGCAAAGCCTTCCTTCCCTGTTTTATAGGATGTTGCTGCATTGAAGTTTTAATTGGCTGCGGAGGGCCGTGCCAAGAGGCTGGAACGAAAAGCCAAAGGAAATCTTTTGTTGGATATAAATCGAGAGAAAGAGAAATTACTCTTTTTTCCTCCCCATTCGTCTAATACCTTGGAATACAGATCAATAAATAATTTTTGCTTTGAACACTGTAAACTACAGTTTGTGGAATCACTTTAAAGAGGAACTCTGGCCAAACAGCTAAATACAGAGTAGAAGCACGTCAAAAGTATGTCATGTCCATGCTCTTGTGATCTTGCCAACCTTGCTATCTTACATAAGGTGGGTGAAAAGAATAGATCCAGCTTGTACATGTACAGATACTGTTTGAGCTCCGAAACTAGACTAGAGAAAAATTCAAAAGTTAGGAGGCTGCTGTCATTTTTAAGGAGCATACGGAGCTCCTAGGATTTGTGCATCTCTGTTTTAATATACTGTATGATTATATTTTTGTAAATATATATTAGGAATGCACCGATACCATTTTTTCAAGTACAAGTACTGATACTTGTCCAATTACTCAGAGATACAAGTACTGATACGTTTTTGTTTATTGTCATGTGACATTTTTTCTAAAACAACAGACTAATGATTTCAGGACAGTGGTGGAGAGCCAGAGCCAGGTCCCAGCTGCAACCGCTGCAACCCTGGTAGTTCTCATGAAAATGCCAAGTATCGGCACTGGTATCTGAACTTCCCTAGCAGTAAGGCACTACACTGATACAACATACGGTAACATATTACACTCTGTTCACTGCATTGTGGTACCATTAATTCAGAAAAGCACTCCAATGTACAGTACAGTTGGTACCAATAGACTGCAGCACACCAAAACAGACTTACTGTGCATTGTGGTGGATAAAAAAAAGGTGAAGGTCCAGTTTATGTTATGGACCATATGGATCTGGAAGTTTATAAACTTATTTATTGAAGATGCCCATAGCATTTACTTCCTCAATGCACTGACACAATTTCACTCAGGCCTGTGAATCTGTATTTCCTTGGGTCAGAGCCTTCTGAACAATGTAACATTATCATTGCTCTCTGGAAGTAATGCATGATGGGATATGTAGCCTTGAGAAATTGAGATTGCCTCACATCAAGCAGCAGGGAAAGAGACGCAAAGCACACTGGGAATCCAGGAAGTTGGTCAACGTGATGGGCAAATGGAAGGCAGCACTCGCTACATTAAAGGAATTTTTTTCAACTATGCTTTCATTGCATTAAAAACAACTCTAGTATGTATTCCTATTACAATGCCGATGTTATAAGAGGAGAGGGTATGCTGGAATTTTACAACTCATTTAATGTTCTAATCATTGTACAAATAAAAAAGAAGCTCGTCCTGCAATTCTCACCTCCTGTTTAGAGCTGTACCCTGCAATAATTCCTTTATGCCACTAGATGTTACCAGTCTTCAAGGTTGAATGATGCCTAGCGTCATATAACCTATGTCCTGTGAATGCAGGGCGTCATGGGCCTTCCTCTGTGGAGGGTTTCCTGCACTCACAGTACAATGATGCAGCGAAGACAGGGGGCCCTTTTCTTCATGCAGCTGACAAAACCACTTCAACTGCAGTCTGATTTGAACTCTGGGCTAGTATGTGACAACTCACATGGTAACTACTAGATGATTAAAAAAAAAAAAAAAGTTTTCATCATGACTTTTGTTTGAATAAGCAAGATCGCTACTTGGATTTTTTTATATACAATATATATATACTTGTCCTGAGTTCTTCTTTATTCTTTCTCTTTTTTATTACAAGACCAACCTTAAGGTCTGCGCAGTTCCTTGGCAGCTGTTACTAATATAATCTGTTTTCCTGCTTAGCCTCAGCTGGTTTTTGACCTAAGAATCTGTGAAAATTCATTATGAAGGCAGCTTTTTGGGGAATAACACTTTTTTTTCTGAGCTCTGTTTTGCTGGAACTCGGCAACAGCTGCAGATATAGAATTGCCAGAGGGACAGTAGGTGGCACTCTGATAACTTTGTTATTCATTAATGATGTATGTAGCCTCTCTATCTCCTACACAGGTGTATGGTTCTACCTGCGCTGGTTGTGTCCACCATGTTTGATGATTTACCTGCCTTCAAGTTAAAATAGTCCTTTCTCCAAATTCTTCCAGGTATGTTTTGGATGATAAAGCAGATTCCTCAATGCTGTTTTCATGTAGATACAGAACTACACCCCGATCTGACTGGCACATAGATAAATTCAAGATGTTCAACATGCCCTGAAATACCCATGGCTATTTTTTTTAAATTGTGCCACCAGCCTGTTTAAAAAAAATTTTTAAATCCATAAAATACGATTGATAACATGTCTGTTCCATACAATTTTGAAACATTCAAATGTAGTCAGCAACCGCTTTAATATATGTTAAAAAAAATCAATATATCTATAACTCAATCCAATGGCTACATAATGTTAATTTCTTTAAATAGACTCATAAATTATAATGTCGGGCAATTACACCCTTTATACAGTATATCACCAATACTGGCAACATTTATTAGTTGTTCCAAAGAAGATTGCCATACAACGTTATACAATAGGGAAGAGCAGAGGGATGACTTCAACAGTGTTCTGCAGTTCCTTCATTATCCAATCACAGGCTGGGGGAGGAGACCCGACAAAGGAGGCAGAAATTCCACAGCCATTGCTTTTCTATAGTCACTCATCAGATGGGTGAATAACATTACCATAATATTGGGGAAAAGGGTGCTGAGCTGTGCACACAGAGTACACTTAAGGTGGGCATACACTTTACAACCCTCGCAAGACTTTTGTCTTGCGAGGGTTGTAAAGTACTTAAAAAAACCGTACGATCTGCCCATCTTGGACAGGCAGATCGTACTTGCGATCATCGCAAGCCCGCCCCCCTGAGGGGCGGGCTTACGATGACTGCAATGAGGGGCGGGCTTACGATGACTGCAAACGGGCTGTGTGCGCATGCGCACCCCGGCCCGTTAGGCAGTTGTTGAACCAGCAGGCCACTAACTCGCCGAGAATCGTACGATTCCCGGCGGGTTTTCTAGCCTGCTGGTTCGACGGAAGACGTACGATCGCGGGATTTCCCATGATTCTCGTACGAGAATCGTGCAGTGTATGGGCACCTTTACATATATAGGAATAATGTAGTCAGTGTGTGGGCCATTTAACTGAAATCTTTGGAATGTAATCTTTATCTGAGGCCCTGTTCACACCAAGGCGGCATCGTTTTTGCATGCTTGTACACACGGGTTCAGCGTGCATTTTTTTTGCAAGCTCATGCGTGTTTGGCACATTTTTGCACATGTTTTGACTGGCAGCTCAAGAAACACTGCGGTCAATGGACGAATGTGCGTACAAACGCGCAAAAAGGCACAATAAATGTGCAACATGCTTCTGCCACACGTTTCTTGGCATTTCCATTGAAGTCTTTGGGGGGAAAAGGAGCTTGACACTACCAAAAAAAAGCTCATGTACTGTTTTCTGCGTTTGGCCTTTTCCTGCTGGCATTTTGCTGCTCAGGTGTAAACAGGGGCCATTGAAAATCATGGGATTTCGAGGGCGTTGCATTTGTTATCTATCTATGAATATGAATAAAAAATTAAAAATGTTTGGAAAAAAAAAAAAAAGAAAATCATGGGATTTCTTGTGTTGGGCGTTTAAAAGCACTTTTTCTACTGCTCAAAAACACCTAGGTGTGAACCAGGCCTAACAATGAAATGTTACGTTTGCTCCAATTTTGGTCTGCTAAATATGCCACTGAGCACACTTTGTTATGCAGGTTCAATTAGTACTAAAATACACCAGTTCATCCTGCCAGACATTCAGTGAGTTGATAATGTCTTGTGCTCTCTGCTGAACTGAAATATCAAGTAGTATCATCTCTGCCCAGTTTTCCTTTGTGAACTGCAGAGTGGTGCGGAACAATGCTGTATAATTAACCTCCATTTTTGTCCAGGTGATCAGAGGATTGGTGGGAGACAGGAAAGGAAATAAGAGGAAATCTCCCCAACAGGTACACAGGCAGGAATGCAAAATACTTACTTCCCCTTATTGGCACTATACACTAAGTCCATTAAAGTATGCTATAAGCAAATAATTATTTAGTATTTTGCATTGTAGAGAAGGGACTGGCCACAGAGGGATCACTTTGATGCAGATGGTTAGCTTGACCATGTATTGCAATACATGCGAACCAAGAATACTTGTATTTATGCAAAAGTTTGCTAGTCATATGTAAGTGTGTATAGCACTGTGCAGAGGGTTAATTCAGAATCCTTGGAGTTCTGCTTTAAGTAGATGCAGGTGGTTTTCTTGGGTGTTTGAAACGCACGTCAAATGCAGGTCAGCAGATTTACCTCAATGGCGTTGTGTGGATGACTTCCGAGGCTGCATTGGACCTGCTTTGGATTGCACTTCTTTGCACACAGCATATTCTATCGATTCTAGACAAATCTGGTCAAACACAGCCTTTTGCTGCATTTTGCTTTTAAATGCACGTGTCTGAGCAGCACTGTGATCAAATGCAAAAAGCAGCTTTCAACAACCATGTCCGTCTACACAATCCATAAAAGTATTTTTCATTCCATTCTGAGCTTTGGTTTTAAGTAAGTTCCCTTATATTGTAGCAATTGCAGATATTTTGGGGTTTCTCTTAGATGTGGTAGCATTCCATGGACAATTATATTGTTTTATCCTGATAGATGAACCTCGTTTTATACTTTGTTTTTAATAATTGCATTGGCTGTTCTTGCATTGGCCTAAAGTTCCTCTATAATCCAACACTGGTGATCATTACTAATGACAAATGTGTTCTAATCCCGTTGAATGCGCGCTCTGAGGGATCTTCTCTTCGGCTACAATGGATGCCAAAATTCTCACAACGAGCTTGCTGGAGAGAAAAATGTGAACTTTTGCACTTAGTCTTTTAACGTTTGGTTTGGAGTTTAGTCTGTGGGGAGGGCCACTCTCTGTGACCCTCTACAGATGGCTGATCTCCTGCCAGGTATTTTGGGATGTGAACAGCTTTATTGAATCAACAAATACTGTATAACTTCCCTGCATAACCCTGGAAAATGAATGCATTGACACCGGGCCATCGGACTATCAGCATGCCACATCTATTCAGGCCGAGAACGTGTGGTGAGTCACCGGACAGAGGTGTCTCAAAATTGAAGCCAAAATAGTCACAAAAATGTTTCTTAATCAAACACAAACTTTTTATTCCACCAAATTGTATGTTTGCATGAAGCATATCTTAGGCAAAAATACTTTATTTGCTTAAAGTTTCAAAACACATCATGAAAGAAGTGAATAATGTTGTGTTCTTTAAATTCTCCAAATCCAACATTTTAACATATATCACTCATTCAAGTTGGCACCGGGCTCAAATTTCCAGCCAGCACAAACACCCACATTCTAGCAACTTTCCAGATTATGTGCCCAACTGGGGAGGGGGATATAACTTTGCAAGGAGAGAGCATAACTACCACCAGTTGCAGCCTATATAGTAGAATAAAAAATTCATGAAGATATTACTATCAGCAGACTCCAGACTAGAATAAATCTAGGAGCCAATATTTACCATTTGAGTTGCAGCCTCTATGGTGACCATGTGGTCCGGGGACAGGGGGATCCAGAGCAGTTCATCGTGTAAAGTTTTAGATCTGAAGTACACCCTCAGATCTACTGGCACAGGTTTGGACTACTTCTCTGTGGATCAATCATACCAACATTGTCTGTCCGGCAGAAGCCCATATGATTTTTGTAACCAGCACTGCACCACACCTCTGTAACTCTGCCCATAGACATAGCTTCCAGAACAGGCAAATCTGTTATGAAGTAAGGATGAGCTGGAACTGAAACTCTTAATTTATCTTATTGAGCTGCTGAGTTAATATATGCTTGAAAAAAAAAAGTTGTTTTTCTTTTTTAATTCATTTAAATAGTGGTTTTGTTTTGGTATTTTCTTCTGGTGAAAAAAAGTTAAATAATGAGGCTGAATGATTCCAATAAGAACAGGTCTAGAATAATCGAACAGAAATTCCATAATCTTCATGTTCCTTTTAAAGAGACCCTGTCACAGTTTAGCATTTTTTAATCCAAGCACATAGAGAAGGTGCATACTTACCTTTCCTTCCACCCATGCCACTTACTGCTGATTAGTTGTAGCGAGCTGGTTCCTCAAAATCTCCTGGAATACCAACACTTCCGGGAGTGTCAATCTCCATGGTCTGCAGCTCTCACTGGTTCATCCCTCTGGTCACTGTAGACTGCCTCTGCTCATAATTGCTTTGATGCGCTCTGATGCTCTCACTGTTGGGTCCTGTGGCACTGCAGACTTCCCTTCAGAGTCCATATGCCTGATGCAGCATCCCCTTTTTAGTGCTGTGCACACTTACATGTTATCTGCATGCATCCTGACTGTGCCAACTTCTTATTTAGTTGCAATATCCCTTTGATTTTTGAATTGCTTTCATTTGATGACCTTACTTCCTTAGTACTCCACATGTCTTGACCACCGCTGTTTTTTTGACTATGTGTTTGCCATTGTTTTGTCATGGCTTTGGTTTCACCTGACCATAACCTTTCCTATATGATTTTGCTTCATCCTTTGGAACTGACTTCATCTGACTGGCCTCAGTCTAATGACTGACTAATTACCTTGCTTGCTCTGTATTTCCTCACACACCCTTGCTGTGGAATAATTTCCTTGCCAAGGCCAGAAATCAAGCACTTAGGTTTCAATGCACATGCGTAATACATCCTTAAAGGTGGCTACTATAGGTAAATCACGCCACAGCAGTGGTCATCTGGTCTTGACAGATATATGATCCTCAGAGTAACACCGTGCTGACTCTCCAAATGCACATCCCTAACCAAACATTGCTACTTTTTACCACTACTGGACCCTTCTAGGGGTTCTCATTCTCTTACTCGTGCTGACCATCATCATATTTGCAGTACAGGGAGACAAAAGAGTCTTTAAATGTCATCCAACAGCATCATCACCTACCTGCGGAACAGAATGCCTCACTTTTCTCACATCACACAAGCCTCCTCATGTTTGGTGACCTTTGGCAGCTCTACTCATTACTAGGGTCCTCCCTTCAAACATCTGGCCAACAAACCCCTGGTAAAAAACTTTACCTCCCCCCCTTCCTGACCTAGTCACTGCACATCATCAAGTTTACAACCCTGTTGAAAGGGTTGTATTCAATAAAAGATTCCAATGACAAAAGGGATTTTTCACTTTGTCTTTGGATATATCCAATCCCCTCTTGCAGGTTTCAATAATTAAAGGATTACGGTACCAGTCAGGTTATTGCTTAACTAAAACAATTTCCCTTTGTTTGTGTTTCTTCTGCATTGTGGTGGATTATTGGCATAAGTGAGCATAACAGGTCATAGTAATATTGCTATTTTCCTTCTCACCAAAAAGCAAATTTGAGGAACCCGAGACATGTCATTTTTGTGGTAAATAGAATGTTATCTCTGCTAATAAATCAGTATCTTACCTAAGAGTGACTTTTAAAACTTCGAACATTTCATGTAGCTGGTAAAAGTTGGACAGGTTCAGCTGGTAGTGACAGAAGTAAGCCATGCACAAAACAGAGACAAGTCATCTGGTCTTAACAGAGATAAGATTCTCAGAGTAACACTGTGTTGACTCTCCAAATGCATAGCCCTGACCACACTTTGCTACCAGGCTTTTTACCACTACTGGACCCTTCTGAAGAGTTCTCATGCTCTAACCCACGCTGACCATCAAGCTGGACCTGGCATAAATTAGACATGTTCAGCATCTATTGACAGCGGTAAGCCATGCACAAAACAGGGACACACAGGAACAGTTCATGCGGGTGTGTCGTGGACTTTTATTCAGCAACACAGTAAATAAACACAGCTAAATGCAGGAGGGCTTTGTACATCAAATTTATAGCATAAAACAAACAAATAATTTGCTCATCTGAGCTACTAACTAAACTTATATCACTTCCTGACTTACTGGGGGTCCTCTAATGGATTCCCCAAATAAACAGGCTACGTATGTACAATACCTCTTAGCATACTGTCAGCCGCCACTGCCGCCAGCCTTTTTACCCATCAGCTCTCACAGATGAGAGAGCGAAAGAGAGCAAGTGTCTAGCAAAAGTCAACTTAGATATAAAAGGCCTGGGGACAGCTGACTAAGAACTGAGGTCTGGCTAACAGGTAAAACATGGGCCTAAGATTGGAGGCTTAAGATAATAGAGAGCAAACATTTCTGACAGTCAATCAGCAGTGTCCACATCAGTAGTAAGTAACATGGGCACTGCAAGAAGGACCCTTCCACACTAGAGACCAGATGAATTGGGACCCAGCCGGTCATGTGGCTTTAGGAGAGTAATTGGGGCTTCACGTAATACCTTTTTCAAACAAAAATCGTGATTAGTTAGGGGTGGGTTAAGTGGGTAGAGAAAAGTTGTTAGAGATAAGCTTTAAAGGTAGAGGCTAATACAATAGGATAAGGTAGATATTTTCTAAAGAAGTTCTGTAGCCGTACATAGAAAAAGATTATGACACTAAGAAGAGATAAGCAGGATGGTTTGGAGAGTATTTGTGTATGTGGTCAGATATAAAGTTGGGGGGGGGGGGGGGGGGGGAAGAGCTTTGCCAAGAGGAGTGGCTTTTGGATGTTCATGTGTGATTTAAGAAATGTCTAAAGGAAGCCAATCAGTTAAAGCGTTTTTTTACTCTTTTTACCAGAATTATGATTATAGTATTTTTTATTTCCTAGCATGCTTTTCCATGGAATGCACCCAGTGTACATACAACAGAGCTTAGCCATGCCCCTGAGAACCCCGCCTACTCTTTAATGTCTTCTGAATCCCAAGCCCTGGCTACTTAACACAAGTCGCCTCTTAACTGGGCTGTTAAATGGTTTATGACTGATTTGTGGTGGCTGAGCAAGAGAGATGACTAATATTTCTGGGCATAATATAGTTCTTCAATTGCATTATTTTTGGGACATGGAGCTTTCCATCTTCATAGCTGTCTCCCTGGCTTAGCACTTGCAGCGCCATACATTCCGATTTGTGGATTTTTTTTCTTCTTTCTTGTAAATCACAATTTGAATTGCCAATATTAACAATTTTCATGGCTCCGGCAGCCCGGGACTTTGTTCCTCCCAACTTTTTAGCATTGCTCACATAGCTTCGTAATGTTTCCAGGGATCCTAAAAAACTCAAAGACTTAACAATTGTTACTAGACATTGGGAAGAAGCAGGAGAGGAGATTTGGAAAATAAACTTGTCTAGAGATGTCTGGATGAAAGCTGAGTTGGAAACAAAAGAATCCTGCCATAGATTACAAAAAGCTATGAAGGGTTTTAGCTAGGCCAACAGCTATTGGCTTCAGATATTGGGCAGAGGTGGTAAAATGACCTCAGTGAATAATCACATGACTTGTATTCACCTATCCAATATCGATAACTAGTTACTCAAGGGCTTGGAAGAGGTTGGAACTCTACAAGGAAATAGGTGTTTCTCCATTTATTTTATTTGTACTTATTTCGATATGTGCCATTCAAAACACACAAAACATAAGAAAATCAATTATTCACATTGTCTTGCTTTATGTTTGCAGTTTTTTCTCCTATGTTGGTGACTCTTAAAACAAAGATGTAACTAAAAGCCACAGGGCTACAAAGCATATTTTAAACATATGCTCCCCTCATATCTCAAACAAAAACTCCAAATATCTATAAAGGTAGTGTCATGCTTAATTATGCACCCTCTGGTTTAGGCTGTCTAGCCTACCTAGGGCTGACACAGTGTTTTACGTCTGCAGAGTTCCCAGGGGCTTGTGTCATCCTGCCCATGTGCTTGGACCCATGCCGTAACTGTGTGTCCTGCCACGGCAGTTGTGTATGATGTCAGTGCCATTTTCAGGAGGTCAATGATGGCAACCGACATATTGCTGTCATGACAGGTTTACTTTCGAAAGACATTGTTATTACCTGAGTTGCACTCCGGTGCTGCAAAAACAGAAACAGGGCACTCACAATTGGACCCTCTATTTTATTAATTTGTACTTCCATTCCTGAGCAATCTTGCCTTTCCATTTAGATTGTAAGCTCTCACAAGCAGGGTCCTGCTAACCCTCCTGTATTGAATAGTATTGTAACTGTAATACTCTTGTGTCTCTTTATTTTGTAAAGCACTGTGCAAACTGTTGGCACTATATAAATCCTGTATGACAATAATAATCTGTTGTGAATCTCCAATACATTCAGAAGTGTTGGAGGCTTCTATTGCCCATCAGCTCGAAACTGCTCCTCCCTCTGCACTGACATGAACAGAATATCACCTGATTAGCCTGACCTGTCCACTTGGAAGGGAAAAACTTACTGCTCTGGGTGAGCTGCCCATCATTCTCAGATCACTGCTGTGTTAGCTAAGCGAACTGTCAGTGGAGATCACTTCAGATCTGTTTTTATGATAACAATGCTGGTGGGGCGGGGGTGGGGGGCAATTGTGAGCCAATGAGATAATAAAGCCTCCAACACTTATGGAGTCTTAGCCCTCGTTCACACCTGAACGTTTTGTAGCGCGTTCTACGCTCGACGAACGCTCTACAAAACGCTCAAAAATATAAATCCCATTGTATTCAATGGTCTCGTTCCCACCTTGGCGTATTTCCGCCCGTACCTAAAGCGCTACAAAACGGCCCACGCCTGAAAAGGTACAGGTACTACTTTGGGCCGTTTTGTTGCGCGTTTCCATTGGGATACAGCCAAGTAGCCTTCGGAAACGCACGACGGTCGCGCGACATACGTGCATATGTAATACGCCTAGGTGTGAACGAGACCTTAGAAAGAGAGGCACAGGTTTACATGACAAGTGCTCATTTTCTATTTTTACAGCATTTAGTGTTCCTATATTGACAGTGTCTATTTGAGCATAGCTGTGGAAAGGGCAAGAAATATACTCAACTGATTCTAAAGCCTCCATGGTGCCCACTCTAGTTTCCAGCTGACAATTACTGGCTTGTCTTAATAGCTCCCTGCACCACCCTACATAGGCTTGTTGACATTGCAGAGGCTGTGTTAACAAGGGATGGGTGGACCTTCACAGTAAGCATTTGTAGATCATGTTAACATGGACAATTGGATTTTGGGCTTGGAACCCTCACAGAGCATCACTTATTGACAGCCTCATGTCTACCGGGGTTAGTGACATCAGACCCAAGATGATAGCACCCAGCAGCCAATGGAGTGCATTTTCATCAACACACCCTATTCCAGTGCAAGACAATTGTAAAAGAAAGTTGACTAAGTAGTGGAAATGAGCTTTAAGAAGTGTGGACAGGGTCTATTAAATTCTGAACTCTTGGCAGATATACTGTATAAGACACAAATAAATGCAGCTCTGTGACCATTAATACATTCCTAAATGTTTACTTTAAATTTAGTAAGAAGTACCTGAATATGATTGGTATCAGCCTCTAGCAGTCCCCATCTAGAAGAGCTGGAGTGTGAGATGAAGAAGCAGTACAAGGAGCCAGTCAGTTCATGTTCTAGCAAGAAGCATTATGCTAGGAGGAGTCAGCAGAGTGACGGGGGATGAGCTCATCAGTATGCAGTTTCTTTTTTCACAGTCCAGTCACAGGCTAGAGGCTGGTCCAGGATGACCTGAGCTCAGAGGAAGTGGGTTGAATGATGCTGGCAATAAGGCCATCAGACTGACTACATCTAGTGCAGAAAAAAATACTGTGGAGGAAATCTCTGAATTAAAGGTGAATATTGCAGCAAATGTTTAATTACCTTATCTTTTAATGGGCTATTTGTTCATTTTGTCATTTTTGGCTTGAGTTCTGCTTTAAGGATTTATCAAAGAATGCTCTATAACTTATTATAATACTACATTTTTTCCTACATTTTTCTGGGAAATAACTTACATAGTTTCATTATAAATAAAGGCAATAGACTATAAAACCACAAGATGGACTCTATCCTTACTAAAAGTTTTTCCTTAAAGGAAATGTTTTTAAAATATTTCTTTTATGTGCTTCCATCTCTAAATCCATAGACGGACTTTTACAGCCCACCGTACACAATTTTAAGTGTGTTTACGCGGAAAATACTTGAGGAAGTTTAAGGACTGAATTTGATGTATAATGTTTTTCTATTCAGAAGGGGGAGGGGGTGATGTCTCTGCCTATCCTACTATATATTCTAGTGTTTACAGAAGAAAGTCCTTGAATTAGCTTGCCGAAATAATTTATGACTTCCACAAACGAAGTGGTAAGTCTAATATAAATAGCTCAGCCCAGGCCGATCATGCCTGCAAGGCTGATAAAGATGAAATGTTTTTCTTATTTCATTATATTAAGAGTAAAAAAAAAAAAAGATTATGATGATGCAGGGGATTTGGAATGAGAACTACGCAGCTGAGTAGCAAATTGTATGGAAATATGCCTTTCATCTTAATTATAGGCTGGACAGCGAGAATGTCATATATTCTGTTGTACGTACAGGCAAAGCAAAACTTTCCCAGGGATCTTTTTTTTATTCCTTCTTTGGGACTTTAGTTGAATAGTTGCCCATGTGACTTTGCCCTGTCTACTTTCCATAATAAGCAAAAATATATGAAATGCCTTTCCTAGCCCTAGCTGGAAACAACTTGTGTGTAATGGGGTAGTAAACTGATGGCCTTGTATGGTTCCTTTTCACAATCTGCTTCCTTGGCTGCATAATTTTATAGTAGAATCAGTGCGGCACATTTTGTCAGCTGAATAATGTTGGAAGTTACACCCCAACCTACCATAGATTGTGTAATAAAAACATTTTCAAAGCTGGCCACACGCAATGGTTCCACGTATGCTGGCTTTTGAAATTTGCGATTGTATCTAGGAAAATTGAATAGGCACAACTTGTCTTCAACAGCCCACAACTGATTATTCTGCCCAACTTGGTTGATCAATTGGGCAGTGGAAATTGGGTACTATGGTGTTTGTTCAAATGCACTTGCATATGAACAGTCTTTTTAATAGACTTTTATTAAATTTGATCAGTCATGTGCAAAAAGTTATAAGGTGCGCCGTGGAATCTGGGATGATTTCCTGTACTGTGACAAAGGAACAAGGAGGGCGCAACAGCAAACACAAAAATAAAGCACTAGCTAGTTGGACTGCAATGTGTATAATGAACAGGGGATCAATGTGATGGTAAAGAGTCACTGGCGAAGAATCAATGTGATATCACTTACATGTGGATCCAGGGATCAGAAGATGGACGGCCTGTGCGGAGGATCAGGACCCTCGTATTGTCTGTCTGGATCTGATTAGTATGTTGACTGAGGAGAGAGGTGACAAAACAATATCGAGTGCAGCCTGGGCTGCTGTGACCGCAGCTGTGGATGTAGGTGCTCGGTCTTGGCCAGGTCAGCTGTGGGCAGTGTGCGGGAGACGATACGCAACAGAAGCTGACAGGCGCCGGGTAGTCGGATCAGTGAGGGGATGGGGGTACTTTGGGTGAATGGAGGTGCATTGGGTAGAGGAGAGCGACGCGTTTTGAGGTATTCACCTTTTTATCAAGCTCAAAAGGAATGATAAGGCACTGGCGGGAATCCGCCGATTTTAAAAAGTGTCAGGTGGGCGGAGCTATTTCTCCCGCGGTTTAACATTAAAAGCTGGGCTGCTGGATGCTGGCATGAAATTGGGAGCTTAGTCTACACTGGGATCATATTGAATGGTTGGGGAAGGGGAAAGACAATGGAAAGAGCTCACTATGTTTGTTATTATTGTTGTAAAAAAGGGAAAAAAGGCACATTTGTACAGTGAAAATGGTATTTTGATTAAAAGATGCTTTCTTTATGCATTGAGAGTGGTACTTTGTTAAAAAGTGATAATGTGATTAAAAGTTACTTTGTTATGGACGATAACAATTACAAAGATTATTAAAAAATGTTATGTTATAAGAGAAAAATAAAGAATATAAAGGTTTATTTTGCTATACAAATAAAGAATGAATACAAATCTGTATTAAAGAACCGTTCGTTTAGTACATTCCTCTTCTTGGGGGGCATACTCTACTTAAAGTAATTCTCCGGCTAAACATGGGAAACGCATTCAGGATTTACATGTATTCGCCATAGAACACATTCCCATCCGTTTTTCTCAGGCTGAGAGTTTCCAGAGGTTGTGTAGACAAGAGACTTTCTGGATCTACAGACTTAACACCCTTGCCCCAACAGGACTTAATGAAGAATTGGAAATTTTGACCATTACATGAAACTTTCAACTGTTCGCCTCAGCCGATGCAACATCTGAGGGAACTTTTGGCACTTCATTCCCTGCTGTTCACCCCTAGGTAGCGAAGCAGAATGAAAATGACAATATAAACAAACAAAAAAACCCAAGAAACAGTGAGGGGTCCCCTTCCCAATTCATACCAGACCCTTTAGGTCTGGTAAGAATGTAAAAAAAAAAAAAACCATGGGGTTCCCTTACAAAGTCATACCAGATCCTTAGGGTCTGGTAGACATTTTAAGGGAGAGCCAATGCCAAAAAAACAAAAACAATTGGGGTCCCCCAATACATTTTCATACCAGGCCCTTAATCCAAGCACTGGCTGTTCAGCTAAATCTTGTGGCTCTTTAGTGAATAGACCCCTATATGTGTGTGGCCAGCTGTATTGTGAGTGTAGCCACTGCCATGCAATTGGTAGCAAAGTCTCCAGCTTGCTGTGCGCACTCCTTTGACTTGCCATTGGGCTGACTCTAAGGTCTGTGCGAGCCATGTGCAGCCCAACAACCAAGCGAAGGAGGATGTACGGCAGTCTGACAATGTTGTTGCTAATTGCACGGCAGCCTTATTATATACAGTGAGGTATGATGCCAAACGTACTAAACAATAGATTTTGGGTTTAAATACAGTTTCACTCCTGCAGGGTTATTCACAAAAAGGTGAAGAGTTTGGAGATAGTGGGAGAAGCGAACAATCTGGAACAACAACATAGCTAATCTGGAAAGTGAGCTGAATTAGAGAATTTTCCCAAATCAGCTATGTTGTCCTAGATTGTTCACTTCTGCGCTCTCCAAACTCTTCACCCTTTTGTGAATAGCCCTGCTAGTCTTCCCCAGAGTCATTAGGAACTCATCACATGTTGGCCTTTTCCTGTCCATGTTGCCACTTGAAAAACTTTTATAAAGAGGTTTGATTGGGAAATGGAAAACATTGGGTACAGTGAACAAACCCTTTCAAATCATTTAAAATAGGTTCCTTAGATTCAAATTATATTTTTTTGGAACTGTAAAATTGGTTAAGGGTTTCTTCACCCTCCCCTCTTTGGTTGACCACATAAAGAGATATCAACATGTGGTGCAGCAATAAGGAAACCCAAAATAAACCTAAAGAGTAACTCCACTTATGCTAAGAAAATAATCCCTCTCTGGGTGATCCATGTACATTGCCGGGATAATAACCAACTTTGATACAGATACCTACCTGTTTCTGTTCTGAAGAAAAAGCTGTTTGTTGCAGCATGTCCTTTCCAAACTGATTCCTGAATGGGAGGATCGGGTTCATTATAAGCAGCTGGTGCACTTCCTGTGTTGTAATAGGGGAAAGGTGTAGTGTGGGCATCCCTTTAGTAGTAATTAACTCTTAGGGAGTGTCTCACCCAAAATGAAATTCCTATTGCAAGGCATGCCATCAATTGTACTTGTATCGCGGTGCAGACATCTGGGAAAATGAGTCACCCAATCACAGAAGCAGGAAGTGACATTTCTAGGGGAGCATTGAATTTGTTTGACAGATTTAGGACATTACAGTGGCTTCAATTTTAAATGGAAATGTAATTTTTTTAACATTAAATTACAAAATGGCTTGTGCAACACATATATATGCTATATTATTTGTTAAGATTTTTTTCATTTTTATTCTATTAAAGTGAAGTTCCCCTTAATAGCAGATGTGCTTTAGAGGTAACATTACTTCAGAGAAAATCAAGAAATTTCAACAAAATTTCACTATTTTGGTGAAAACTATTAGAGTCAATGGAGAAGCTAACATTAAGGTGCTTTATGGTGTTTTTTTAAGGGTACATTATTATTTTTATTATACAGGATTTATAAGGCGCCAACAGTTTGCGCAGGGCTTTACAATATGAGGAAGACATTACAATCACAATACAATTCAAGACAAGATGGTAAGGAGGTGTCAGGAAACCAGGGGTACCGTTCCCCAGTAGGCTCGCCAGCATGGGCACAGGGCACGGGACTCACCTCCTCCTAGCAGGACACCAGTGCCGGGTTTGCCAGTGCGCGGAGTGTGCGACGCGTGCAGGGTACACAAGCCGCACGCGCCTGTGCGTGGGCACGAGCGTAGTGCGCCTGCGCCACTTAGCACTTTCAGGTGCTAGTCAGACTGAGGGAGGTCGCCAGCACTCACCACTTGCCCCTTCAGCCCTGCGATTGGCTCCTGACTGAGGATGCTTCCTGGTTGCCTCGGCAGCCAGGGGGTGGTCCTTGGCTTTCCCTATGTATATAAAGCCGGTCATAGCCTTGACTGCTGAGTTATTCTACCTCAGGGTGAACATCCAGCTCACTTTTGTGAATCTGTTTCCTGAAACTTGCCTGACCTCCCATTTTGCCAACCATTTCGCCTGTCCTCTCACCCTTGAACCTCGCTGGCTGCCCCGACCCGGACCTGTACTCGACTACTCTTTTTGGATTTTCCTCTGGTACTTCGATCTCGGACTTTGTTATCGTCCCTGCCAAGGGGTTCCACCTACGGCAAAGCCATACAGAAGCTCCTTTTAACTGTTGAGCGCCTGTTCTTGTGGCAGAAAATCAGTCTCTCATTAGTCACAATATTTTTTTTAAAAATGTATATAAAGAAAACCAGACAACGTAACAGAACCCTAAGTAACAATCAAATACTGAATAAAAGAAAAGATAGAAAAATACTAAGAACAATAAATAAATAAACAAATATACTTTAAATACACCCCCAAAACCAACATCCATAAAATGAAGAAAAAAGTGGTTTCAAGCAAATGTCACCTAAGCAGCTCAATGAGTGAAATAAGCAAATCACATTTCGCATTCCTGTGACTTATAACTTTAATATCTGATTTAAAAAGTAGCTGTGCTAGGGCTTTCTAAATAGCTGTGTGTATCTCTGAATGGGTTAAACTATACTTAAACCCAAGAACAAAAATACCATGTATTTGTTTTTAATTTTTTTCCTTAAAAGAGAACTGTGGGGTAACCTTTTTATCCCATAGTTCTCTTTAGGGTCACGGGAGGACATATACTAACCTCCTCCGGTGACCCAAAGCTCTGTATATAGCAGGTTATTGCCCGCTATACACTGAGAGTGCCACAGCCGGGACAGATCCCGAAAATACTGTTGAGATCCACCCAGCTGGCTGATTGACAACGGGTTCTGCCTATCTTCCTCCATTCAATGCTGGAGGATCGAAGAAGGGAGAGGGGAACCCCTGCGAGTCACCGCTCTCTGCAGGGAGATGATCAGGAAGTGAGCGAGCGGCGGTATGTTTTCGCTCACTTCCCAATCAATAGAGCCGACGTGTGACTGTTTCAATGTCACACGTTGGCTCTAACTATGAGAATGAGTGTACATCACTCACCTCATTGTTCTCCTTTCATTTTTACCTGGCGATCCTGCCAGTAACACATGTTCTGCCTTAAGGTGACAGTGCTTAACCACCGTACTGTAACTATGGAGGAGTATTGTTGTCTACAAGACTACAGAACGCTTTCCCCTCTTCTCTTCTGTATTCCACAGAGCTAGCAGGAAACAATACTGGCTGATAACAGTCAGCACAGGCAGAGAGCACAGGAAGCTATCAGCTCACAAGATTTCTGCCATTATCAATACGTATTTTTTTGCACTTACGGAACTGATATACCGGTAACAAAATACTTTCAACGCTATACTTAATAGACCAAAGGGGAGCAAATAGGAGAACATTGCTAGGGTTTACATACACTTAAATTGGTTATCAGCACACCTTGTAGTTTATAAGTAGTATTCAAAAGTAAATTTTGTTGGACTCCAGCATTTATGGTGTATCTGCTTTTTTAGATAAAAGATCTCTATACCTGTATTTTTTCAAGTTAAAATGTGAATAACATGTTCCTGAGCTGAATGTTCCGGCTGAGACGTTGTTGCTGATAAGATCTGCTTTGTACACTATGATCCATATTAGAGAAATGGAAATAATTTGACAAGATTCACAAAAGCTTAAATAGCTCCTTCATACAGGACACTACATGTCAGTGTTCGGGCAATAATGATACCTTTCTTGCAACACTGTATTTTATTTTATTTGGTCATTATAAAATATTTGTAATAGGAAGATATTAAAGAACCACAGATATGAGACAAAATACAATGAGAAAGTGTGTATAAATCCTAACAAATAATGTATCTTATTTACTCTCTTTTGGTTCATTAAATATACCATTGGAAGCATTTTGTTATATCTGTACAATAAGTTCGAAAAATGCTGATAATCCTGGCAGAAAACTGTTCTTTTCAGTTGTGTGAAGGAACACATAAAGCTCAATTGTTACATGTTTAGTACTAAGTATTTTTTTTTTTAATCCAAAATCTACATGTCATCCATGTCAATTAGCCTAAAACATATGCTGTTGGTGGACACATTCATGGAACCATTAAAAGGCCTAATGTTATTCATGTAGGCTTATGTTATTCATGTATTCACAAAACAAAAGTTGTGATCATCTTTTTGATTTGTTTATCTTTGCTTTGTCTATGCTTTCTTTTGCTAGTGTATTATGTACATTGTGTTCTATAGGGGTTAGTAAGAAAGGTCAGTAAATTGGGTGATTTGTCAGACTTCCAAAGAGGACAGATAGTTGATGTCCATTTAGCTGGAAAATCTGTAAGCATATCAACCAATTTGGTAAATGGTTTAAGAGCAACAGTTTCCATGGTTATGACATCTGTATAGCATGGCAAGAAATAAAGTGGGACTTGACCGACCAATTCAACCCAAATTAAAGCTAATATTTATGCTTGCCATCTGTCAAGGTTGCCAGTGTGCTTATTTCAGCTCTCAACCAAACTTTGAAGCCCTCAAATAGCTGGTGTCATAGCTGATCACCTTCCTTGGCTGTAAAGGATAGGAGGGTGTAGTTCTGCTCTAACTGAAACCAAAAATGAGTGACAGGGACCATTAAATATGAATAAGTATTGTGAACAAACAACACAGAACCACCACAGCATAAATGACAGAACTCAATATCTATCTTGAAGAATGAAGACCATGTTTCCACAACAGCAGTCAGCAGAACTCAATATCTACCTTGAAGACCCTGTTTCTACAAAAACAGTCTGCATTTATTGAAGAGACACAAAGTCCACATTTATTGAAGAGATGAAACAAACACTTATTTTGGGCTTTGTCTACTATTCTTTGCCGATGAAGTCTTGTTGTACTTTGTGCATGCCTTCATAAACGTGGAGACTATTGCTCTTGAACCTCTAAACAATTTGGGTGTTATGGTTAAATGGCTGCTTAGTTATGCTCTAACTAAATAGATACCTATGATTTGTCCTCTTTAAAAGTCTAAGCCACTGAGGTTTAGACCATTCGAACTAAACAGTGCTTAACACAACAAGTTAAAGGCCTATATTACTGGTGTTCACATCTTTGTGTCCACCCCTGTTAGACCCTCTTCTGTTTTTTAACTAAGAGGGCTCTTTTCTCCTTAGGACACCAACTTGGGAAATAGTTTCTGTACAACACACTTTACAACACACTTCATGTCCTGTTGGACCCAGTACAAAATGCCCATTTATTTTTCTGATTACAATGGTAATTTGTAACTTTTCTTAGTATGCACTTAAACCGGCGAACAAAAGCTATGTTAAACATTCCCCATAACTTACTACCACTTGATATCGCTCTTGTCATTTTATACAGACCTTAATGATATTACATGAAATCACTGCAACATTTTACAGCTTCTTCCGTACATCTTAGACATTGGTTCAACAACTGTTTGGATGGTGATTGAAGATGTAAGTGCACTTAACTTAACCTCTCATTTCAAATGGGTTTTATTGGGACAGTTGAGTAGTAAAAAAAAAAGCATAAAAGATGAAAAATAACCTTGGGTTGACCCATGTTCCCCCATTCCAAATGAAAGTACGTGCCTTTGTGAATGAATCATGGGAAATGGAATAAAATTATGCAGAATACCCTTGGTAATCATTTATTTCCGAGCGGTGTGGGGTTGTAGTCATTGTTCATGAGACATGAACTTGTAAACTTGAAAAAATGCTGTCACCAACCTTTCCTGACCCAGACTGCAACTGAATACACACATGTGCTTAAGGCACTTACATGCTAATGGCCAGGAAGCACTGGCACCCCCCAACAATTACATGGTAAAGGCTTCATTCTTGACACTGACCTTCAGCTATTTTATCATGACCTCTTTAAACAAATTGCTTTCTGACAAGGGTAATTTCAATATCATTAATTACGTATTCAAATGTTCCCACTTCCTGTGCCACAAGAATTCCCGTACCTAGAAAGGAATGTAGCTAATTTGCAGGAATACATTTTACTATGTGCTACAACATAATGATGTACACATCAAGCTGTTATATAGGAATAGAAAATCAGATAATTATATATATATCTGTGAAGGTTCTCATTTATCCAGGTCATGGTATAGGAAATAGTATTTAGTCACACTGAACTGGACTTGTTCTGTAATGTTGAAGAAGTTTCCCTGAACAGGGATGGGATCTGTCTTCCATATATATTGCTATTTTACCTTCTTCTCCTTCGATTTGACAACAATTCACACCGTGGCCACAACTACAGGTCACAGGGCCAGTTTAAAAAAAGTGATGGTGCATCCTTGATGACCTCTCTCTGAGCCGTGAATAACAATACCAAGATCCCAAGGGACCCTCTTGTGCATCTGAAGATGTCTCTACAGTGTAGACATTACAGTGTAACCACTCCAACCCTTAATGGTACAGTACTGTATTATCTTCACATGGTCTATGTTAAATTTGCCTCAACAACCTAACGGGGTCCTCTTCCACCCCCAGGCCCCATAGTAGACACCTGAGCTGCTACAGCTATTGTTACAACACTTAATCACACCTTCGGTCATGTGATTTTAAATATTAATACCAATGCAGACTTTCTGAGTTCTGAAACCCATGATGGAGTAATGTAACTAGAACAGGGGGGTTCCACAACTTTCACCTCTCTCATCCTGTTTTTTAACAATTAACATCTGCCTTGACACATTGCATGGTGATTGGATTAAGGTGTCTTTGCTACCTGTGTGGATATAAATGTTGGGGTATGTTTCTGACATTTATTAGAACTGAAGAAGTAGCTTGGATAAGCTACAAAAGATGTTCAACATTACAGAGCAGGTTCCGTTGAATGCGACTAAGTACTACTAGCTAGAAAAGTATGTACGTTACCCCCATTTTTCGTATCACTGGTCGTAATGTCACCGCACTTCTGGGAAGATTCCCAGAGAATGCAGAGCAGGTGAAATCTGATGAGAAGACACTCATTGCAAAAGCAACTCTTTGCAAGATTTCAGCTGCCTCGTATTCTCCAGGATCTCGCCGAAAGAATTGTGACATCACCTTAACCTGGGCCCTGGTTAAGGTGAACTAACTTTTTTCTTTACAGTTTACACTTACTAATAATAGGTGAATTGTGAATGGGGGAATGGGCCCAGACAGTGTAAGCAGATCTTGTAGTCAATAGTGATGAGCAAACTGAGCATATTTAGTCAACGACCATAGAAAACAAACTAGAGGGTCTCCCAGATGACATTCACCTGGAATACTCGCTGGCTTGTTTTCTATGTAAAACAAGGTGGTAGAGTGGGATTTGGGGGTGGGGGGAGTCATTCATTTAGTCGCGGTAGTTATACCACTGCAGCCGGAGGTTCAGGTGGCCAAATCTGGCCTTCTAATTCACCCATTCAGTGAAGCCCCATTAGCTAGGGTTTGGGGCGAACGCAATGTTGACCAGAAGCTCATCCTTATTGGCCAACTCAAGCCAAAACTTTTTTCTTTTGGTTTTGGATAGAGTAGGGGGAGGTAAGAACTTCTTTCAGGTTCTTACTGTTGTCTGTGCCCCCACTTGGAAGATTTCCCCTCCTTTTCTGTCCATGTGATGAGTGCCAGACAGAAAAGGAAGTATTTGAATGGTAATTAGGATTGCCAATTTAATTCCAGCCAAAACTTCTAATTTTTTTTTATTGTGGGAAGTCTGGACAGATAGTGATGAGAAAGCTCTCCAATGTGGACACATGTTGTAGCAACATGCACATTTTTCAGTAAAATGGGTAAGGGTTAGATGCTCGGTCAGTCATTATTATTGACTGTGTTTCCTTGAGCAACTGCTTTGCAGGGAGTGCCTGAAAATGCATTAAAACATGCGTTTTCACACATTTTTAGCCGAGTAGATTTTTGCTAAATTTGCTAAAAATAAAAAACACCAAAGTCTAAAACATGTGCAAAAACGCTCAAAAACACCCAAAGAAACTCAGTTTATGTGTGAATGGGGCCTTAAACCCAGGCTTTATATATTTTTAAACCGGTTTATGTGTAACGTTCCCAAGACTGAACTTAATTGTTTTTTTAAGGCTGACAATAGCCATTCTTTTTTTATATTGCGCTTCAGATATGCGATGACAATTCAACTCTATTTGCCAATAAAAACTTTCAGCAAAGGGAGGAACAAGCGGTAAAATGTATGCATCTCTGACAGAACTCATATGAACTGAACAGTCATTTTCACCCATAACAATAGACTTCAAAATAATTAAAAAAACAGAAAGTGCGCTTTTGAAACAAGTGCTTTAGAAGTCTCTCCTTCTCCCGCTGGAATTTTGCAGGCGCATCAGATACACTCCAAGCAGCTGTGTTTACCAATCGTAATAGTAGCAGGTTCATCATCGCTATGACGACGGCCCGGTTCCGCTGGAAATAATAATCTACATTGTCATAAACACAAACAGTGAAGTGGAAGAAATCTGGAATCTAAGCTCAACAAACAAAACATGAACTTTTATTTATAAAACCCTCCTAATGTACATGTCCGTAAACAATCGCGTCCTCTGCAAAAAGGCCGGCCCACCATCTCGAATCAAAGCGAATGGTCGGCATAACATCGTTCTTGTAAACGCTATTGTTATGAAAAAAATAAAATTATGGAAATTGTTTGGCTAGGACGCCTTTAAAACGGCACTTTTGAATTTCGTTGTTGGGTTGTCAGTTTATTTACGCTGCTTTGCCAAGTGAGGCATATGGGATGAATTAGAGAGTGATTATAGACGGTGATCATAACAGCGGACAACTACAACACAGCTGGCCTCAAAGTATCCATACAATTGCCCGGATTGGGTCATTTGTAAGCCTAGTCTGTGGAGAATCGAGCTTTGTTCTTAGATGGGAATAGATGGGAATTGCTCCCATGGGGACACTAGTTCTGGTGACCCTGCTGATCACAAGGGATTTTCTTCACTTTGGGTGATTTTCCTCTTGTGGCTATCAGACAGGAAGTGAAGGAAAGTCTCCCCTTATGGGACACAGATGGCAAAAATAGCTAACTGGGTTATAACCCTTCCTTACTCTATCCGAACCTAAAAAAAAGTTTTGACTTCAGGTCTACTTAAACACAACCTAAACCCTTTCTAAGTTTTGATAAAACCTGTATGAAGAGAAATGCATGGTCTATCTGCGCTCTCTTTCTGAGCATGCTAGTTTTCTAGCTGTTATGATCATTGTGATGTCCTGGCCAGAAGAACTGGTCTCAGCTCAAGAATAATGACCCAATCTGTCTCTCAGTCTTTACCTATAGACAAGCCGCCATCCTAGGAAACTGGAAGCATTTACTCCTAATTGGGTTCCCCCATATTTTAAAGGCCATCTGCAAGTCAAATTAAGCCGTCTTCTCACCCCATTTAACACATGTAACACAACTTAGCAGGTATTTTATTTTCTTAAGCCTATAATTGTTTTGTGAATCTATTGCAAAGTTTCTTAACTGGAGCCGGTGCCATATCCAAGCCATAGCACATATGGCACATGCCCTGGGTGCCACTTGAAGGGGGGTGCCAATCCGTGGGTCAGTGAAAGTTTGCTGACCCATGGAGATGGTCGAGCTTCTGGCAATCTATGACATTACTGATTGCCAGAAGCTGGGTTGGATGCCACAGGTGCATTTTATAGCAGATACACTTCTGCCTGGAGCAACTGTCTCGCAATTATCAGCAGTGTTGTTGGCTTGACTTGTAGGCTCCTACAGTTGGCTGTTGAACTGACTATCAAGTCTATCAAGTCTATCTATAGGCATCCTAACAGCCAACTGAAAGCACTTGCACGGCAGGCATACAACTCTGCTGCCGATTGCGAGTTCTTGGTTTAGGACTGTCAGCCTGCAACAGAAAGTTATGCTACTGTCAGGATCTCCAGGTAAAAAACTTTGTAACTGATTCACAAAAAGATTTCCTTAAAAAAACTGAACACAATGATTATTCGTGTGTTTTAATATTTATGGTCCAAATGATCAGGATATGGTAGGGATGTGTTCTCTGCCTAAATATTCTGTGCTAAAAGATGCCCCTTTACCATCTCAGAAGGTTGGGAGGTATATCCATATAATCTGCAATACTTATTGTACCAAATGATAAACTTGACACAGAATCTTGAAAAAAAGATTGTTAAAATGTAATCTCTTAATGTTAACTTTTGAGAAATTACCAGTACAACATCCCTTTAACTTTGATACATGAACATTCTGTAAAAGAAAAACACACACACACATGCACAATTGCAGTATTTTTAAGTACTGATGGGGGACTTAGAACCATGTGGAGCCTTATAAAACTTCATGTGTATTGATGTGAACTTTGGAAGAAACTCCCAAGCTTTCCAAGAACGTTTGCATAACGTTTGCCTTGGCTGCGGTACATGAGCTACACCACTCTGTCAAGTTGAGTGATAAACTTTTTGTTAATATGCAGCTTTCTCCCCAAACATGCAAAGCTATTCCCAGCCCATTCTCCAAAGCTGTACTATAACTGACTTCAAATTGGATTTCACAGCACTCAGAACAGCCCAGGGAGGAATAGAAAGTGTACTAAATGATCTAGCCCCAAAATGCTTGTAGTGATAATCGGATATCCAAGATGATTTTAAGATAATCTTAACGATTAATGAACGAGAGTGAAAAGCAAAGCATTTGTTTCAATTTAAGGTTGACTAAAGCCAAGCTAATGAAATGCACTAGATCAGCTTATCCTTCAAAGTGACACTTGCTATTTCTTTTGCTATTCCATCTACCATTTCTTATGCATAGAATTCTTTATGGAACCTTCTCTTATTTCACAGCTCTCTAGCAATCCCTAAAGAGCAGCTACGAAACTCTGTAAAATAGACTTTAGACAACTTTAAACCAGGGGTCCTCCAAGAGCCAATTCAGTGTCCTTCAGACTGTTGGAGGGTCAGACTGTAGGCGGTGGGATTAAAAAAAATTAAATTAATTAATTCAATTTTAACAAATGCCCCAGTGTCAGTGGGCATAAAAATGCCCCAGGGTTGGTAGTCAGTGGGAGTAGAAAATGTCTCATTGTTGACGTCAATAGGAGAAATAGTACCTCATCATTGGTGCCAGTGAGAGGAATAAAGTGCCCTATCATTGGTATCAGTGAAAGGAATATAGTGCCCCATTATTGGTGTGAATGGAAGGAATAATGCCACATCATTAGTAGCAGTAGGAGAAATTGTGCCCCATCGTTGGTGTCGGGGGAAGGCATAGTGTTCCATCATTGATGTCAGTGGAAGGAATAATGCATCCTTGTGGCTGGTAATTGGAGAAATACTGTCCCATTGTTGGTAACAGTAGATAAATTGTGCCCCATCAGTGTTGTCAGGGGAAGGAATAGTGCCCCATTGTTGATGTAAGGGGAAGGCATAATGTTCCATCATTGATTTCAATGGAAGGAAAAATGCCCCATTGTGGGTGTTAATTGGAGAAAAACTGCCCAAGCTTTAGTAACTGTAGAGAAATTGTGCTCCATCAGTGTTGTCAGGGAAAGAATAATGCCCCAACGTTTATGTCAGTAGAAATCAATAATTAGTGTCACTGGGATTAGGAAACCCCCCAGCAATGGTGCTCAGTGGTCACTTGTATTTGTATATGTGCTATATCTCACACTGATGCTCTACTAGGTGCATGATGTCATGGCCGACACTATGCAGGCACTGTTGGGCAAGAACTTACTCCACTCCCCAGATATGGTTAATGTACATTGCAAGATGTTAGAATGTCAGGGCCACAAATATAATGAAGTGGCCCCATGG
>NW_017307273.1:649343-650778 GCF_000935625.1 Nanorana parkeri | reverse complement strand
ATGAGATTTCCCAGCAATGCTGTGCTGATGTAACCTTCCCAAAATGCAACACTTTAGCACATTACATCATTTGTGCCAGCACTGGACAAGGAAGTAGATGAACCCTATTTGTAAGAAAATGAAAAACAAGTTTGTTTAACTAATGAATGTAAGATGATTCTAAATCAGTAGGGATGCACCGATAGTAGTATGGGTATCGGTCCCGGTAGCGAATATTTGGCCAAGTACTCGTACTAATGCTCCGATACTGGAACTTCCAGTCAGAGGGAAATCTTCCTCTGACAGGCAGTGCTGAGGAAGCATGAACTTTCCAATCAGGAAGCCAGGCGACGGGTTATGACCCACCTCCCGCCTGTTTGGCTAGCAAGCCGGCTTCACTTTTTGCTAGGCAGCCTGGCTTCCTGACCAATCAGGAAGCCGGGTGGCACCTCATGACCCACTACCACCCGACTTCCTGATTGTGCCAGGCAGCCTCGGGAAGTAAAGCCGGTGTTCTTTTGATAGAGCGCCGGCTTCCCAGGCCCATCTTTCTGATAATCAAGGCACACAGCACCAGTCCGGTATTCACAAGTACCAGGAAAAAAAAATATCGGTACTCGGACTCTATACCGAAAAAACGGTGTCGTTTCATCACTATAAGTCAGCATGCAGAGCTACATGCTGCTGTGATTTTTAGTGAAAGGGGGTAAAAGGTCTGCTTTAAGTTTTGCTGGATTTTCGGATCGCGGTCTGAATGATTCAGGCAAGCGTCATTCTCTTGACGGGACATCGGCTCATAATGAACACAGTAGTCATTTAGCGCCCACGTCCTCAGGCTTTCCTGCTGCTTCCCATAGTGCAGTTCTATGAGCCACTGAAAGCTAATGGTGGCACACACGGTGATTTTACAATGCAAGGCACGGTTTACTTTTTTTTTTTTTGCTTTATCAAAATGTCACATAGTGACATTTTATTAATTTCTATGCACAGCAGCCAAGCTAGAAGGTATAGAAATGGACAGATGGTCGGAGACTTGACGAGCAGACACGCTGCATTTTTCCGCACCTCTCCCCTCCATTGTGATGTGAACATGGCACATCAAAAACAATTGTTTTCCATATGTCCTCATAGAGACTTGCAAAAAAAAAGCATAAAATATGTCCCTCTGAAGATAAACAATAATTCCCCTTTCAGATACGTTCTTATCTCTATAAAGCTGCAGCTGCCAACATGTCTGAATCCACTGATCATTCTGTACGATGGTCACATCTGCTTTTGCATGTTTTCATCATATGGCCAGTCTGAATCGGCAGAGTTTGTTACAAGTGTACTTTAATAAGCCGCTCTGTTACAGATGACACACAAGCCAAGCACATATTACTACTTGACGCGATTTCATCTTTAAAAACTTCAAAAAGTAACTACCCTGTTTCCCCGAAAATAAGACCTACCCCGA
>NW_017307273.1:629124-648708 GCF_000935625.1 Nanorana parkeri | reverse complement strand
TAAAGAAAACATAGAAAACCGGCGCACCGATCTAAGTGCAGTATAAAGTGACTATTTAATAAGGGTAAAAGTAATGCACTTACAGGATATTAAAAAACATCTCGCCTGTCACGCATCAGATGAAAGTCCCATCTCAGCTGCTGGTACGAGATTGCTATCAGGATAGGGAGAAAGCAGAGTCCAGTTCAGTCCAGAAAGATCCCAGGACGCCTGTGCTGGAAGACACAGGTCTGATCCAGTGGCTGAGCACTGCTGTGGCTGGTTCTCCTCAAAGCAGGGTCACAGCTGCTGAGTACTTCCGGGGTGTCAGGTGTTGCTAGGCAACGCGTTTCAGATGTTCACCTCCTTTGTCAAGCCTAAGGGTGGAGTGGGCAGAGTCCTTTATATAGGGGAAGGGGGGAAGCACTGAGCGCTTTGGCGCCAACTAGTGAGAGGAAACCAATAGTGGTAAATAGCTGCCAGGAATGCATCATAGAAGTGGTCGACTACAAAAACATAATAGTAATAATATTAAAAGATTAAAAAATTGTAAAATGATCATGATAAAATAACGATACAACGAAAAATTTTTTAAGATAGTAAAAGACCTACATGGAGCAAGAGAAAATTAGTCAATCATTGGTGAAATATTGGTAAGGGGCCGAAAGCATGTACAGTACGCATGGATGTAGATGCATGGTATGCATGTACAATGCGCAAAAGGTGCAAAAAGAATCTTTTTAGATTTGGGGAAAAGATATATGTTTAAATTTGGGGGACCTATTGAGGGGATATTTATTAGGAATGTAGGCCACATTTATGTGCAGTACGCATAGATGTAAACGCATGAACAGGTGTGAACACCATGTGAGAGAGCAAAAAGGTGTATTCTTTGAAATTTGAGGAGAAGATAAGGGGGGCATAATGCATGAATCTTTATTGCATGTATGCAAGTTAATAGCAAAATGGAGGGCAACATGCGTGCGCAACGCACTTGGATGAAAGTGCATATGTATGTATGTGCATTGCACAAAAGTGCATGATCATAGGATTGTACTGACGTCTAGTTCCTCATTTAATCCATTAGGGTTTAGTGTATTTAGTGTATAGATCCAGTATGTCTCCTGGTTACACAGTTTGCGAAATCTTTCCGCAGGGGACATACTGCTAGGGATGTGTTCAATTGCAAATACTGCTAGGCCCACTGTAGATTTATTATGTTTGGTGGCAAAATGTCTTGGTACACTGTGGTCCTTGGAGCCCTGTTCTATATATCGTCGATGTTGTCCAAAACGACAGCGTAGTGTCTTGGTGGTGCACCCTATATATAGAAGGCCACAGGGGCAAGTTAGACCATAGACAACAAATTCTGTAGAGCAGTTTAGAAACTGGGTAATGGGATATTCTTTCCCCAAACTGTCCCAGAAGGACGATTGTCCATGTGTGATGAATGCACATGTTTTGCACCTCAATTTTTTACATTGGAAGATGCCTTTCAGATCTCCATAAAAAGACAGGAGGGGTATGTGGTCCTTATCTGCATTAATCTTGCTAGGGGCAATTTTATTCCCTATGTTTGGGGCTTTTTTTAAAATGACCTCAGGGTTCTTAGGGAGTTCCGGGCCTAATTCTGCAACAGGATCCTGTACTAGGCCCGGAACTCCCTAAGAACCCTGAGTCAAATAGTCACTTTATACTGCACTTAGATCGGTGCGCCGGTTTTCCATGTTTTCTTTACAGTGCTGTTATATGGATGTTTCCCTATCCAACCAACCAGGCTGCAGGATCGGTGCATACATCTTCTCTGGAGTAATTACCAGTATAACTGGAGTTCATTTGATACTATCCATATATAGTCCATAAACAATCGATCTTTTTGCGCAAGTTGAGGATTCTTTTTCATATTAAATATTTTAACCACTTGCTGACCAAGCGTTTACACCCCCTTCCCATCCAGGCCATTTTTCAGTATTCAGCGCTGTGGTACTTTGACTGACATTTATTCCGTCATGCAACACCTTACTGAAATAAAATATTTTGGGGGACAGATAGAGCTTTCTTTTGCTGGTATTTAATCACCACTGCGGTATTATTTTTTACTATATTAAGGAAAAATTACGTTATAATACATTTATTCTTACCCAATTTTTTGGTAAAATATAAAAAAGACGGGGTCACGTCGGGTAAATAGACACCTAACATGTCAAGCTTCAAATTTGCACGCACCCGTGAAATCACAAAAAACTACCATACCCACAATTGACCATAGGCGACGCTTTAAAAGCTTTTACCGCTCATCAGTTTAGTGTTATCAGTGATTGATGGCCCTAGAATTATTGCTCTCACTGCGACGTTCGCGGCGATATATAACATGTGCGGCGTAATGGGCGCAATCGACGCATGTTTGCACGCGTGTATGAATGGGCGGGGACTTTAGAAAAAAAATTAGTTTTTTTAATTATTTTTCATGTGTGACTTTTTTTTTGCAACTTAAATTTTTTTTTCCTTTTTCACTTAACTTTATTGTTATCACATAGGGGACTAAGAAACCCCCCTATGTGATAGCAAAGATATGCGGCAGGTACTCTTTATGGAGACATCAGGGGTCTCCAAGACCCCTGTCACCTAGGGACCCCCAAAAAGCACAGATCTGCTTCATCAGCTTATGAAGCTGGAGAGTGACACAAGAATGCGGAAGTGATGTAATATACTGACACGGAGAGGGGACCGGATGGAAATCGTGTGCCGATCTCCCTCTGATCCCCTGTCAGAGAGCCACCATGCTGGTCCCGGGATCCCACCGGGCACAGCGGAGCTTGGGACTAGCGGAACGGGGGAATGCGGAGGGGGGCGCTTTGATTGGCACCCCATACAAGCGATCTGCCGGCTCCATAGCTTGTATGTAAACAGGCATGGCCTGGTCTGTGTCTCTTCCGATGCCCACAGCCGATACAGGCGGGGGAGAGCAGTAGGATCGGCGGTGACAGATTGCAGCAAGGAGAGGCAGAGTCGGTGGCTGAGCAGAGTTGCGCGGGGGGGAGAATGACGGGACATCTGAGCCGAGTTGCTGTGGTGGGGGAATAGGACGTCTGAACAGAGTTGCGCGGGGCACTGGGAGGAGGAGGGGGGTCAGCTGAGCTAAATCAACTAAATCGATAATGAGAATTGTCTACAACGATATCGTCCATTTCGATTAGTTGTTGCAGCCCTAATGCCAACTGTCATTTTAAAGGAGTATTGGCCATCCGGATCCTGGAATCTGTCCACCCCTGTACTACACTGACGCTGGCTTCACAAAGTTCTGAGTCACCAACCTGTAACAAGTATGTATATGAGGAAATTCAGCATAATGTAAGAAGGCCTTATCTGCATTTTTGTTTCAAGTTAGCAACTCAAATAATTGAAGCAAAAGAATCAACATGGCAGCCAGGCCACTAGAATTAGCAGAAGGTGAAATAGGGCTGGCAACTTTTTTAAAGTTTTCCATTAGGAATAGTTTTCTTACGGGACCTCTCAAAAAATGCATGTATGTTTGTTTAAAGGGCAAAGTTGTGTATCCTCACACTTTTCTACTGTTAACATAGGTATGCATGAGCTGCAGAACTCCGAAAGCAAGCCAAGAAGGGCTTCCCCACCCCCTGCCTGCTAGAAGATACCAGAACATACGAAATGCCTTAGGCTATTAAAATAGCCTCAGACAGTGGGATTCCATAGCCAGCAGCAAAGACACACATCAGCATGCAGAGAATATTTCCAGAAGGGTGCAAAGACTCAAGTGTCAATTCCCTAACTTCCTTTTTATACCACAAACCTTAAAGGAGAACTATGAGGTGAGTGAAAATCACTCATCCTCAAAGTTCGAGCCGACGTGCGACAATAAAACTGTCACACATCGGCTCAATTGATCGGGAAGTGAGCAAACGCATACCGTTGCTAGCTCACTTCTCGATCATCTCCCTGCAGCGAGCGGTGACTGTCAGTCATCCCTCCCCACAGGGATTCCCACCTCCCCGCTCCGATCCTGCAGCGCTGACTGGAGGAACGGACAGGGGAGGGCACAGCTGAGTGGATCTCGACAGTAATATCGGGATTCGTCCCGGCTGCGGTGGTCTCAGTATACCGAAAGCTGTAGCTCGCGATATATATACTGAGCTTTGGTTCACGGGAAGAGGTTATTATATGTCCTCCTGTGACCCTTAAGAAAACTATGGGGAAAAACACTTACCCCATAGTTCTCTTTTAATAAACAATACTGAACCACGTCATCCACGTGCAGATTAATTTTGTTCCAAACCTCTAGCTCAGACTTCTGTTCCAAACTTCTCCAATGAAAAGTGATTTTTCGTACATTTATTGGAACATGGACCTCTAAATAACTGTCCAAATATATCAGTGTATCAGGAATAGGTGGCACTCATATCTTTTGTTCTGCTGACAACAGTAAATGTTTGGATTTCTCATCACATTCTGTTTTGGTGTCAAAAGGTCATAAAAAAGGAGAGTAAAAAGGTCATTTAAAAAAAATGGTTAAAAAAAAGAGTAAATCCACCAAATTAGAGACATACAGAGTAATAAAAAAAACTTGACAGGGGTTCAAATCCTTTCCCACTCTATCCAAAACCACATAAGCAATTATATAAAAATCTAGAAAGTAAGCACAAAAAGGGGCGCCTTCCTGGTGCAGATCAATTTTATTTCAGTAGATGAAAGTGAAAAACCGAATGGTACTCACAAAACATGAAAATCACACAGCCATGGGAGAGCTGACAAGCAGTAAGATGTCCACTAGGCAATGCCAATGTGTGGTGCCGTTAACGCGTTTCCGGGGCACGCCCCCTTCATCAGTGAGTACCATTCGGTTTTTCACTTTCATCTACTGAAATAAAATTGATCTGCACCAGGAAGGCGCCCCTTTTCTGCTTACTTTCTAGATTCTCAGCTCTCCCGGCTTCTTTGGGGCAGCGTCCTGCAGTGTGCCTGAGAGGATTTCCCACTGGGGATTGATCGTCCGTGGCGCTTCATTGTTTTTATTTAATTATATAAAAATACATAAGCAGTGATTGCCATCAGAGAAAACCACAGGCAAAATGAAATGCAATCCAAATCATGCCTTTTCCAGTTCAGGCTGGCCCTAAGCTCTCCTGCCTTTCGAGCATCCCTGTTGGCCAATGTAACTGTCCCTCACAAAAAAAGGGACCAATAAAGAGGTGGCATAACAGGACCAAGCCTGAACTTTGCAAGAATAGATGAGGTTTGCTCCTCCCGTCACCTTAATATACCACTGGAGCTCCCCATATTTCCGGTCAAAGTTTAGTACTTATGCAGCAAACCTGTTACTTTGCCCAGCTTGATATACAGGAAAAGCTTGTTGCATTTATCACAATTCCTACCACATTTGAAGAAGATGTTCCATATCTGTTGTTTTGCCCAAAATGAAGTGGAGAGCTATGCAATGCCTTACATCATACAGATAGAGGAGGCGCAGAATAATTCAGCTATGCCATTATCAATACATCATTAAATTCATTTTTGTAATGCAAGCAGTAAAGGTTGCTGAATATGACCTGATATTAGCCTCTTGCAGTCCCTGTATAGTACACATCAGAGAGGAGGAGGCCGAAGCACCACAAATGAAGGTATTTGCACTGCTTTAATTTAAAAAATACATTTATTGATGTATTAATGATTACCAAGCTCCATTCATTTGTGTTGTTTTTTATCTGCCCAGACTTCCGATTTAGCTACAGGCAGTCCCTGGGTTACAAACAAGATAGGGTCTGTAAGTTTGTTCTTAAAGGAGATCTATGGGCTAAGTGTTTTTCCCCATAGTTCTCCTACGGGTCACGGGAGGACACAAACTAGCATCCTCCCGTGACCCAAAGCTCAGTATACCGCGAGCTGTAGCTCGCGGTATACTGAGAGCGCCGCAGCTGGGACGGATCCCGACATTACTGCTGAGATCCATCCAGCTGCGTAATTGACAGCTGGTTCTGCCTATCTTGAGGCAGAGCCAGCTGTACCCGCCCCCTCCCCCATCCGTTCCGCAAATCAGCTCTTGAGGATCAAAGCAGGGACAGGGGGAATCTCTGCAGGGACATGATCGAGCGAAGGGTATTAGGGCTGCAGCTAACTATTATTTTCATAATCGATTAGTTGGCCGATTATTAAGTTCGATTAATCGGTTAATCGGATAAAAAAAAAAAAAAAAGGCTCCAGTGATTGACGACTAGTTTGTGTTAAGATTGTAGTCCATCACGGGAGCAAGCTTGGCGCGGTGGAAGTAAAAAAAAAGTGTGGTGTGCAATATAGTACATTTGACACCTATTCCACCACTATATCCCCGCACACCTGTTCCACACTGCAGCTCCGTCCACCACTGGCTTCAGAAGGTGGGCCCTCGGTTGTCGGCGGGCCAGCGACGAGTGAGGGAGATCGCGTCGAGGAGTAGAGCAGCGGCGTGCGCGGCTTCAGCGTCCTGTGCGGTAGGCGTGACTTACGCTGCCTGTGCCGTGGGCACGGCGGCCGCAGCGGGAGCAGCGTGTGACGTGCTGCTCAGGCCACATGTGGAGCCCGGAACAGCCACGAACAGGCAAATCAATCGATAGCCGACGAATCGACGATCGTAAACGTTGCCAACGTTTTCAATCGTCGATTTTAATCGACTAAATCGATTAACTGTTGCAGCTCTAAAGGGTATGTGTTTGCTCACTTCCCAATCTATTGAGCCGACGTGTGACAGTTTCATTGTCACACATTGGCTCGAACTATAGGGTTGAGTGAAAATCACTCACCTCATAGTTCTCCTTTAAGTTGAATTTGTATGTAATTTGGAACAGGTACATATTTTAAGTGTAACTACAGCCCAAAATGTTTTTTTTACTTTTGGATAGCATAGGGAAGGGTTAACCCTCTGTAACGTTTGTTTTGCTCTCCTCGCAGTGGCTCTAACCCCACCCCATACTAACTAAAAATAAAAATGAAACAAAAAAATTTGTATAGAGTTCTACTTTAAATGCAACTTGGACAGATGTTTGTACAACTTCCTGTAATGTACAGTACCAGGCCCGGAGGAAGAGGCAGGCACTCCTCGTCTGCACATCTAACAACTTCCTGTAATGTACAGGCGGTACAGTACTACAAACGTCGGCTCGAGCACGGGAGCATTGCAATTACTGGAACAGCCTGGGACCTTAGAGTCGTACACAAGTCAGATGTTCTTAACTCGGGGACTAGCTGTATGTAGGAGACTTCAGAAGTTAATTCCATAATACATTATGTTTGATTTATTTCGGAGCATTAACAAGATGAATAATAAGTAAAACTCAAAAACAATTAAAAAGAAAGGCACGTTACCTCGGTATTCTGACATTCTCCTCTATCACAGATAGACCTATCTGCCCATCCTTGGCTAGACCCCAAGAAAACATTTGTCCTTTGTCACTGAGGGCCAGTGTATGTGCTTCCCCACAGGAGACAGCAACAATATTCTGAGCATCGAGAGCTCCAACTTGTTCTGGAAAAAAAAAAAAAAGTAATTATCCTCAATAATGGATACAAGTTAACTAAAAATTATTGAATAAGTAATGTGTCAAAGATTGCCAATATTAGTGTTCATGGCGGTACCAGCTACATGGCCTCCTCAAATTGAAAGCAGACATTTTATCTTAATACTTCTTATAGAAAGTTTCTTTATTACCATTTATAGAGCGTTAGACAACTTTATTATTGCAGATAGCATGAAATCTGGAAGCACAAACAGATGATAAACCGACTCCTCGCCCATTTTTCGATTTAGTTTCACTTTCAGCGGTCTGATCAAAGTGACCAGGATGGGCACTCTCATGACCCGTTCAAACTACATGTGGTGACTGGTGATTTGTAGTAACTGAATACCCCCAGTGACTACTGGGGTACATAGAAAACAATTGTCTTCTACATGCCCGCTTTGCATCACAACACAGGTGTGATCTGCAGAGTGCTATGAAAATATACAGACATGCTTCACCTTTTTGAAGTGCGCTGGACCGCACCACAGTGCAGAACACCGCGGTGTGCGGGGACATAAATGGAGTGAAGTTTCTACATTCCCCAAAATCTTAAAAAAAGAATGTAAATAATGACAGCTCCGGCAGTGTGCGGTGTACACTAACTAAAACATTCAGTTTCAGCAGGCGGGCTAGTGTGAATGGGCCCTCATCGGACAGGGGCATGCCAACTGGTGGAGCTTATAGATGAAGTCAGGCCACTGGAACTCTGAGTTGGCCATACACAGAGAGGCTTGATGTTTATATGTAGTCCCAGGTGGAGGAGTGCACACATTGGAACCATGCTAGTGAATGGAGCCACCACATGGAATCAACTGGATCTATGCACAGATGACTCCGGCAGAAAGATTAATTCACATACAGTAACGCAAGTCACAGTGGCTACACAACTAACATACTTTAGAATTGGGTTTATCAACACATTAGGAGCATGGCTGCCTGGGAGTTTAGGTAGAACTAAAGTCAAATCTTTTTTTCCCCCAATTTTTCAGTTGTTTTTGCCATTTGTGTTCCATTTGAGAGGTTTCCCTTCACTTCCTATCCCATAGCCAGGGCTTGAAAAATTTTAGGGTGTCTCACCAGTCAGTTAGAAATTTCACCAGTCAGCATGACCGGACTATAGCCTTGCAATTTATGTTAACATTTGTTTGGGGACGGATAGAGCTTTCTTTTGGAAGTATATAATCACCACTGCGGGGGGGGCGGGGTGTTATTTTTTTACTATATAATGAAAAAAGTATAGTAAATTTAAAAAAAAAATATGTTTTCCCTACGTTATGTTATAAAACATCTATTCTTACCCATATTCTTGGTAAAATATAAAAGACAGGGTCACGTAAGGTAAATAGACACCAAACATATCAAGCCTTAAAATTGCGCGCCCACAAAATTGCAAAAAATGACCACACTGAAAATTGGCCATAGGCGATGCTTAAAACGCTTTTATTGCTCATCAGTTTAGTGTGGTCAGTGATTAATGGCCCTAAAATGAATGCTCACACTCCGACGTTCATATGTAACATATGCAGCACAATAGGCGCAATCTTCGTTTTTGCATGTAGGTGCACCCGACGCATATCTGCGTGTGTATGTGGGGGGCCGGGGACTTTTAAAAAAAGTTTTTATTTTTTTTGATGCTTCTTTACTTTATGTATTACTTTTTTTTGTTTTTTTACACAACTTTATTGCTATCACAGGGCCGGCCTTAGGCCTTTAGGCGCCCTGTGCGAGAATGCTTTACAGCGCCCCTCAGTGACCACACCCCTCAGTGGCCACACCCTTTAGTGGCCACACCCCCAGTAACCGCACCCATTTATCACCCATATTTTTGGTAAAATATAAAAATACGGGGTCACGTCGGGTAAATAGACACCAAACATGTCATGCTTTTGTTTGTCCTTCTCACACGGAGGATCGGTAAATATCACTGATATTTACCCATCCCCCGCTCTGCCACGCACAGAGCCGCTGTCATCCTGAAACTGACAGGATGACAGCGGCTTCGATCTCCTACCTGCTCGGCCATCCTGACAGCTGCGGGCACGGCTTCTCTCTCCTTCACCGCTCCGCCATCCTGACAGCAGGCAGCGCTCCCTCCTGCGCGGACGAGGGAGCGCTGTCATATCGGAGGGCCAGCGCCCAGCGGTGAGGGGGAGAGAAGCCACCCCCAGGACGAGCTGTGTCGGCCGCACGGCGCCTTTGTTGCAATGGCGCCCTGTGCGGCCGCACTGCTCGCACACCCCTAAGGCCGGCCCTGTGCTATCACATAGGGGAATAAGAAGCCCCCTATGTGATAGCCAATTTACATGACAGGTCCTCTTTATGGAGACATGAGGGGTCACCAAGACCCCTAATGTCACCTAGGGACCCCCAGAGAAGCCGATTAAGCAGAGATCTGCTTCATCAGCTTCTGTAGCTGGATATTGACACTGAATGAAGGAAGTCATGTAATATACATGACTTCATGCATTCAGGGACTGAGAGGAGATCAAAAGGGAGATCGTGTACCGATCTCCCTTTGACCTCCTGTGCCGGTCCCGCACGCATTGGGCACAGCGGATCTCGGGACTGGCAAAGGCAGTAACAGCTGCTCCTATACAAGCGATCGGACGTCTCTAGAGACAACCGATCGATTGAATGTAAAGGTCCTGGCCGGCCATGTAATTACAACGGCCGGCCGGGAAGCTACTGGTCGAGCTCCGCCGTCCTCTTGTCACAGACGAGAGGACGAGTGGATTTTTCAAGCCCTGCCCATAGCAAACAAAAAGTAGTAAGTGGAAATCACTGGTAGTCACTAGAGCAAGTGTCCCCACTGAAAGATTTCCCCTCCTTTCTTATCCTGGTGAGAACTCAATTTTAAAAAAATCACTTTTAGAGTATTTTCAGAACAAATGAAGAACTCAGTATGAACAGGCTACATTTACACACAGCAACATGAAAACACAGACACACACACACACACAGACACAAAGAATTGTTGGGGTAGCATACACTATAACCCCAATAGGGATAGCATGCCCAGTTTAAATAAATTGTATGCAGATAGTAGTGCAGTTATGTGTGTCCACCTATACTGGCGTATGATGAGGATGTAACAGTCAACAGGACAAATATAGAGGGTGAATGAACTTAAACAGGGACAGAGATAGCAATAAAAACCTGACAAGTGTTCTAATCCCTCTGCCCTCTATCCAAAACAAAAAAAGAAATAAAATGTATGGCTTTAGTTCTTTTATAATAGCAAGATTCAGAGCTATGTACCGGAACTGCCCTTATCCAGACAACTGCAAAGGCAATGATTAGGAACCTGAATAATGTACTCTTCTGAGTCTGAAGCCACTGGCAGCCACTATACAGGTGAAACTCGAATAATTAGAATATCGTGCAAAAGTAATTGCAGTAAGTGCTGCAAAAGGGGCCCAAACCAAGTACTGAGTACATATGCATGCTTGTACTTTTCAGAGGTCCGATATTGTTCTATGTACAATCCTTGTTTTATTGATTGCATGTAATAATCTACTTTTTTGAGGTTGTGGATTTGGGGTTCTTGGGGTTTTCATGAGCTGTAAGCCATAATCACAACAATTATGACAAATCACGGCTTGAATTATCTTGCTTTGCATGTAATGAGTCTATCTCATATATTAGTTTCACCTTTTAAGTTGCATTAGTGAAATAAATGAACTTTGCACGATATTCTAATTATTCGAGTTTCACCTGTATAAGGAAGAGGAAGCATTTGTTAGACTTTGTTGATGCCCTTTTTTCTGTAGCAAAGATAATGAATTCTGAGATTGTACACAGCCATCTTCCAGGAGAACATGCAAAGCAGAGCCAGCTTATTCTGCATTTACAGGGATCTCTGAAGAATAGCATTCATTTCTTTGGAAAAAGTTACAAGTGAAAAAGTGAAGCTAAAATCATGAATCTGCATTTTCCTCATTCACTAGAAGATCTCAAAAAGCCCTTACGTGTCTCTATATTCACTGTGTGTTTATCTACCTTTACCGTTTGTATTGTATTGTTAGCAAAAAATTAAAAAATACAGAATTTACAAACAAAAAAAAGAAAAGAAAAAGCCCTTACCTGGCTTTTTCCTGCCTTTGTCATGTCCTAATTGTCCTAGATCATTGCATCCACATGTATAGACCGTCCCATCATCCAAAACAAACACAGTATGCCTGCTGGCACATCCAACATCACGGATTGCTTTATTTAGGAAAAAGTCACATCTTCTGGGTTCTATGACAATTTCTTCATCAATTCCCCCTAGTCCTAGTTGCCCAAAGGAAGCATTTCCCCAGCACAACATGATCAGTGGTCCGGGTATCAGTGATATTCCAGGATTGCGGATAAAAGAGCCTTCTTCTGTAATACCGATATGGAGAGCTAAAAGAGAAAAGAAAACGTTTTATCAGAGAATATAGAAACAAAAGTATAGGGGAAAGGAACAGGAAAGCTAGCGGAAGGTCTGGGATACACAGTTTAATTCACTTACATAGCTGACATTTTCTGAACACCCCACTTACAGGATTTGTAGCATATGAAACAGACTTCCAGTCAGGATGCTTCAAACCCGCTTGCCTTTCTCAGCGCAAGATCACTACCCCTGTCCACATTCCCTTTACTTCGAACTGAAATCAAAGCTAGACTTAAGTGCTATAGAGCAAATAAAGGATAACACATGGCTTGGCAATGCCATGTAAGTGACAGCTCCTTGAGTCAATGCCTCATTCGTTTAGTTTATAAAATATGACTCAGAACATAAAGCTCATACAGTAAACCTGGAATCGATAGCACATGCCAAATGCATGTACTCAGCATGTAAATACTACTGACACTTCTACAGAATAAAAACTATGAGGAAGAGTTTGTAAAATTAAGAGCAGGTTAAAACACCCATTTCTGCACTTGGTGTATTTTTCTCATTATTGATACTAGAAAGCTGCACTTCATGTTTACATATGTGGCTCACTGTATTATAAATCATAAATTATGTCACAAAACCTCTGAGAGACCAACTGCTAAGTGTACTAGAGGTCTAACATAACACCGAACCAGGCTAAATAAAGACGTCTGCCAATAAGAATTTTAGAGCACGCGTTGTAAGCTTTCATATGGATACTACAGATGTGACACTTAACCCTATAAATAAGGCCCCATTCACCCCAGAGCTATCTGTTGTTTGTTTCCCTAACCATGACGTCGCTCAGCAAGAAGAAAACTCCTTATTTTTAAAGGATAAATGCAATTTAAAACAAAAAGCACTTATCCTTTTTTCCCCCTCACCCCTGATCTAAACGATCCCACCCTCCACAGATCTGTACTTACCGAGGTTTGTCTGATGGGCACGGCTCTGTTATTGTTTACATCCACCGCTCCCTCTGCTGGCCACACCTGCACATAACAGCCTCATAGACTTCTATGGAGCTCCCTCGTAGCCAGGAGAGGAAGACTTGCAGTGCTGGAACTCAACAAAAAACAGCGCAGCGCCCCCATTTTTTAATGGTGCTGGTAAACTTCTGAGCATTGTGTTGCTTGTAGTTTGACACCTCTCACCCCATAAAGTACATGAGCTTTTTCCGGCAGAATTGCACATTTTTGGCCCCATGGACTTCAATGGGAGCACCTGAAAATCACCTGTACAATGCGCATAAACAATTGTCTGAAAGCATTCACGTTTAGGTGTGAATGGGGCCTTAAATGTAAATGTAAACCCCAACAATAAACTTCTCTTATTAGCTCACTTTCAGTCTGTTAATATACTGTTATACCTATTTAATCAGTGCAAAAGGGGAAAAAAAAACTGTTGATCCTGCCAGAAATCCAGTGAGCTTGTAACCTCACGAGAACTCTGCAGCATTACCTTAAGCATTAGTATCGGCCTGCCAAGTGTACTTCTGTAAACTACAGACCATTTCCTCCTCCCTATGTTATAGGGATGAGTAGAGGGAGAGGTGTGCTCTAGCCCTAACCCTGCTTCTTCTTTCATTACAGTACAGTAAGTGAGAGTTGTCACCCTAGGACAGGAAGTGTGATACTGGCAGGATCACCAAGTAAAAGGTAAGATAAAAAATCCAGAAAAAAAAATCACTAACACAGCCTGGAAAGTTGCAATATATATTTAACTTTTGTTCTTGGGTTTAGGGCATGATGAGTTGAAATATTAAGTAATAATATTAAAACATTAAGAATACTTGTCACAAATATCAGAGTCTGTAGAATTGTAGGTTAATATAACAGAGCTCGCTCCTTCCTTCCTTCCCTTCCAACAATATGAAATGCATTCTAAATTACTGCGAGCATAAAGCTGGAACTATACCTCCATGCTATGTTCCCACAACCTCCTGCATAGCAGACCAGGACCTCATTCAGATGAGCCTGACATTCCACCGCCCTATGCAAAGCGATCCGCAGTGGTGGCCAACAATCTGGATGTGAAACTACCGCCTCCTGAATGCAGGGGGTTTTTTTTAAATCCCAATGGGAATCTGTACTGAAGTACAGGTTACGGTGCAGTCCCATTCATTTCACCTGCGGCTTTTGACAAGCAGAACCACCTGTCAAATACGACATGCTGCTGATTTTTTGTTGTTGGCCGCAGTGCTGAAATTGCAGGCTCGGGGCGGCAAAAAGGCACATCAACCTTTACTGTGCCCTTACTGCTCGTGTGAACGAGGCCCTAGAGTGGAAGGTTTCAAGCTACAAGTCAATTAGGTTGACAGTTTTTAGGCATGGGTATCCTACACCATATGAGCAAAGCATAGAGAACTCAGTAGGGTAATGATACTCGTACATAGTTCTAAGAGTAGGCAGATGACACTGCAAAATTAAGAACTGTGAATGTGACTTGTAGGGTCACACAAGGCAGCAGGTGTGTGAGTCACAAAACTGGCTGTACAGAATTACTAGAATTCTAGCAAACAGAACAGGTTACTTCCATATATTTCAGCTCTATGCAGTTGGTTGGATATTGCCAACTTCAAGGTTGGTCCAATAAAATAAATAAAAAGCAACCACTCCTATATGTGCAGAATACATTGCTCATTTACCTTTTTCAAGCACCGTGGCCTTCTCTCCTGCCACGTAACGTAGGCAGGCCCTTGATATCATCACCTACAATGCAGGACCAGAAGTGGCCACTGAGGTTGCAATGAATGTGATGACAGCAGTGAGAGGGGGCGGTGACAAGGCCAAAGAAGAGGATCGGCTTTGGGGGACCAGTCATCACTACTGCAACCATCAAGGAGCAATACTGCAAAAGCATGGAGTAAGGCAAGTATAACTCTCTATTAGAGCCCCAATACACATAACTAGCATTATATCCTGCATTTGTAGACTGGGGGTGTCGCGTTACTTTTTTCACTAACCCAAAGTTCCACTTTAAAGCTAAGCTCCAGAATAAGCAAATCTTGTCTAAATACAAGAGCCAGGAGTATTCTAACTGAAATCTTGGTGTGTTTTGTATATGTCTTCCAGATCTGTGCAGTAAACCAGTGTAAGACTTTGCCTCTGTGCAGGAGCTTCCAGCAACAAAGACCAATAACCGGTGCTCTTGTGCAGGGTGGCTGGTCTTGTATCCACCCCCCTCATCTAATTTTCTAGTGGGTGGGGCTTGCTGGGCCCCTCCCAGAGCTCTGCTCAGGCTGCAGCACCGTGATGGCGTCACTTGTAAAAAGTCTGGGTTTGTCATCGAATTGTTAAGTATTTGGGATAATGCGATTGGGTCCTATAATGTATCATCTTATGTGGGTCCCCTCACACCCAGAATTTCCCCCTGGTAGAAGATCTTCACGGTTTATAAAAGTGGAACCATCTCCAATGAAGCAAGCACGTATGAGTAATGGTTTGCTGCCCCCAAAGTCACTGAACCCCGATGACTCCCCTCCTGAAGGCCGGTGGCTAGCGTATCTCCAATTGAAAAAAAAATTCTCGTCACTATCCCCAGTTGGAAGGGTGACAAGAGATTTGACAGCATTTGGGGATCTCGGTGTGAATAAAAGAGAGGGTACGTATAAAATTCAAACTCTGTTATATATATCATTGTAACAGGCATTCCCCAACTGCCCCTGTTATACTAGAATGTAGGAACGAGGATTGGGTGCGGTCCTTTGCCTTAACGTTTAAATCCACAATTTCAAGCCGAGCACAGGAGCGAAACTTCATCCCCACACAGCTACCTCCTCATGTATCACTGGCCCTGCCCTTTTGGATTGTAAGCCCTCACGGGCAGGGCCCTCCTTCAAATCTTGTCTTGGATTGTATTGTGATTGTAATGTCCTCCTTATATTGTAAAGCGCTGCGCCAACTGCGCTATATAAATCCTGTATAATAATAATAAACTTTAACATTGTAACTAGGTGGTATAGGTGTCCAGTTAATCTTCCTAGAGTTTAACCAAGCATACCTAAGCAATGTTGGAGATAGGGGAGGGAAGATGGGACTATGTTGCACATCTGGTGGTCTTGCGATCAGATTTTTTTTTTGTACTGTGTCTGTGTGTTGTGTCCTGTGAATATGTTTGGTCTAGGTAGGGAGGAATTTCCTCCGATGGGACAATGCTCCATTGCATGCATCCAAGTACTCCACTGTGTGGCTAGCCAGTGAAGGCCTTAAAGATGAAAGAATAATGGCATGGCCCCCTTCCTCACCTGACCTAAACCCTGTTGAGAACTTGTGGGACCTTCTTAAACGGGAGATTTACGGTGAAGGAAAACAGTGCACACCTCTGAACAGTGTCTGGGAGGCCTTGGTTGCTGCTGCACAAAAAGTTGATCGTCAAAAGATGAAGAAACTGACAGACTCCATCGATGGAAGGCTGATGACTGGTATGGGCTATATTGGTCACTGATTTTGTTTTTTAAAATGTCAGAAAATGTTTATTTGTAAATGTTGAGCTGTTTATTATTCTCACTTTAACAGATGAAAATAAACATGAGAGGGGAAAAAGTTTGTTTTCCATTTAGTTGCAATAATAATTGTGCACACTAAGCCCTCGTTCACACCTGAACGTTTTGTAGCGCGTTCTACGCTCGAAGAACGCTCTACAAAACGCTCAAAAATATAAATTGCATTGGAGTCAATGGACTCGTTCCCACCTTGCCGTATTTCCGCCCGTCCCGAACGCGCTACAAAACGGCCCACGCCTGAAAAGGTACAGGTACTACTTTGGGCCGTTTTGTAGGGCGTTTTCCATTGGAATACAGCCAAGTAGCCTTCGGAATCGCGCGACTTTTTTACCGCGAATCGCGGTAAAAAAACGCGTGACAGACGCACTTTTGCAATACGCCTAGGTGTGAACCCAGCCTAATAGTTGCCCAATAATTGTGCACATATAGATGTTCTCCTTAGAAAGCCAAAACCTCAGTTTTACTTTCTTCAATATTCACGTTTGAGATTTATTAACATTTTGAAATTAACTGAGAGCACTGTAGTTGTGCAATAATTAAATGAATCCTCAAAAATACAACTTGCCTAATAATTGTGCACACAGAGTATATACTTCTAATGTCTGTATAGGGTCCAGCCCGTGTCAGATTTTAACACCATCTACTGTCATATAAAAAATAAAAAAAACCCTCTGCCTGGCTCTGCACACACACTGTGAAGTTTAGATAAAATGCCTCCTGCACTCTTGGTGGGATTTCCTTTTAATAGCCTGATGCCCAGCCCCGCATTCCAGCTTATTCTAGCAAAATGGAGAAGCACATTTTCCCAAGTGAGCAGGGAAGAGGCTGAATATTTCATTAAAATAGAAAAGTTAAAAGCTGAACTCCAAGCAAACCACTGAATACACAGTGTGCGTGTATACAGTATATATAAAAATAATATAGCCATAACATTATGACTACCCGCCTAATATTGAAAGGGCTCCCTTTGAATATAAAAACAGCCCTGACCCATGGAGGCATGGACCCCACTAGATCTCTGAAGTTATGCTGTGTTGTCTGGCACCAAGCTGTCAGTAGCAGAACCTTTTGTTGCAAGGTGGGCCCCCCATGGATCGGACTTGTCTTTTCAGCACATCCTACAAATGCCTGATTTCATTGAGATCTGAAGAGCTTGGAGGCCAAATCAAAACCGCAAACTCATTGCGTGTTCCTGAAACCATTCTTCTACCATTTTTTGCAGTGCGACAGGCCACATTATCCTGCTGAAAGAGGCCACTGCCATCAGGGAATACTGTTTCGATGAGGGGGTGTACTTGGTCAGGAACAATGTTTAGGTAGGTGGTACGTGTAAAAGTAACAGTCACATGGATGGCAGGACCCAAGGTTTAGCAGCAGAACATTGCCCAACTTATTACGCTGCCTCCGCCAGCTTTCTTTCTTCTCATTGTGCATCCTGGTGTCATCTCTTCCCCAGGTAAGTGACAAACGCGCTCATGGTCATCCACAAGATGTAAAAGAAAACATGATTCTTCTTGCATAGCTCCGTGGTCCAGTTTTGATACTTGCATACCGTTTGTAGGCACTTCTGGCAGTGAACAGGGGTCAGCATGGACACCCTGGCCGGTCTCCTGCTACACAGCCCCTGTTCCCAAAGACTCCTGCCTCACGTCCCTGCACCATGGCTCCCAGAGACCCCCTGACTCCTTCCCTCATGTCCCTGCACCCTGGTCCCAGAGACCCCTGACTCCTTCCCTCATGTCCCTGCACCCTGGTCCAAGAGACCCCTGACTCCTTCCCTCATGTCCCTGCACACTGGTCCAAGAGACCCCTGACTCCTTCCCTCGTGTCCCTGCACCCTGGTCCCAGAGACCCCTAACTCCTTTCCTCATGTCCCTGCACCCTGGTGCCAGAGTCCCCTGACTGCTTCCCTCATGTCCATGTACCATGGTCCCAGGGACTCCTGACTCCTACCCTAATGTCCCTGCACCGTGGTCCCAGGGACCCCTTCCTTCATGTCCATGCACCCTGGTCCCCAGAGACCCCTGACTCCTTCCCTCGTGTCCCTGTACCCTGGTCCCAGAGACCCCTGACTCCTTCCCTCGTGTCCCTGTACCCTGGTCCCAGAGACCCCTAAATCCTTCCCTCATGTCCCTGCACCCTGGCCCCCATTGGTGATGGATGCACTCACATCATCCAGGTACTTAGCACCCAGGAGAATGCAGTGTGACTGGTGGGGAAGATCCTGACTAGTAGGCAGTGATTCCCCTGTGTGACGAATGACTGCATGCAGCTCTTCTGGAATCATGGGTCGGGTGAGATCAGCAGCAGGAAGAAACATACAGAGAGCAGACACCCTGCACAGCACTGATAGCAGCTCACTGTCACTCCTTAGCTGTCAGTGTAACATAACAACAACATGTGTGCCAGCCCCGCCGTATATACATGTGACACACATACACCGGGAACTCACCCGCAGCCTCCACGTCCAACCACAACCCCGGTTCACAGCGGCGCAGTGACGCGTTTCATGTGCGCGATGACCGGGGGAGGAACATTCCAGGGAGTTCTGGGTTACCGGGAGGGGGAGCCGCACCGACAGCTGACGTCACCGTGACGTCATCCTGTGCTGGACGCTGCTAGAAGCTACGGGAACGCCGAGATGCTGTTTACTGTGTCACATGGGATACGGGGGGAGGGGCCGAGAGAGGTGTGTGTATGGGGACAGCGAATGTTCCGGGATTGAGGCTGTATCCGTGACCGTGTCAGGGTATACTTACAAGTCGTTGTCATGTGTCCGGGTCATAGTCAGCTGGACTTGTCCTTCAATATTGACGACGTTTTGCTGCTCACACAAATATCTTCAGTTGTACCGAGTGTCAGGAACAAACCTAATTATTATACCCACAACCTCCCTCTCTGCAGTTACTAAGGCTTTCTTTAATATTTGTGTATGTGTTTTTGTTGTGCCCCATGCACCGCCATTCTTTCCTAGTAGTGATGTGCATGGGCTCGGTGTAAAGTAAACCAACTTCACCCAAAACTGCCAACGGCAGACCTCCCTTCTCACCCCAATCAGCTGCGGCTGGGGCATTCCCTGGCCCGCATCTACATGTGACCAAAGAGCAGGCAATGCCCCGGGGGGGGGGGGGGGCCCTCCGCGGTTTTTTGGA